>NC_056733.1:1710042718-1710097718 GCF_019279795.1 Protopterus annectens
CATTTCGCAATACAATCCTGGGTTGGGAAAGTACAAAACAAGAAAGCAGGCAGATGAATGCATGCTGACAATGGGAGGGGAATCGGTTTGAAAAGTGAAGTAAAGGGCAATAGATGAATCACAGCAGCCAAGTGTAAGTCAGCACCAAAGGCCCCACAATAGCAGTACCTGCTGTAAAACCCATAATTAAGATATCCTGCAGCTGTAATTGCACATACACACCCAATTACACCAGCATCATCCATTGCACAATAGTATAAGGTGTGAAAGCCCCCCCCCACACACACACACACACATACACTTGTGTATTCCCAGACACTCTGCACCATTGGTGTATACAGATGGGGAACTTTTAATATGTACATGTTATGGGCTGCCATAGCTTTGATTCACCAGCATGTGTTGGAGACTGACGATGGTGTGGAGGATGATGCTGACAACCATCTCAGGCAACAGAGGAGGAGAAGAGTGTTCAGATCCAGGGTAACCTACCAGGGGCTACATGATCTGGAGATAGTAGAGCATTACAGGGTGGACAGGGACACCATACAGCAACTTGTTGAGCTGTGCCGGCCATGCCTCAGAGCCAGAAATAACAGAGGGAAACCCGTCCCAGTGGACACGAAGGTATGTGTAAGCTTGAGAATACTAGCCACAGGTACCTTTCAAAGGCCAACTGGGGATATCATGGGGATCTCACAGGCATCAGCATCCAGGGTACTCCACCAGTTCCTGGATGCCATGTTACCACATGCCAATGAGCAGATATACTTCCCCCGAATGCAGGAGGAGTTGGCCAGCAAACTGCATCTCTTCCACCATGTGGCAGACTACCTGGAGGTACTGGGTACAATAGACTGCATGCACATACACATCAAGACACCACCTGGTGATCAGGGTAGGCGCTACATAAACTGCAAGGGATACCCCCCCATCAACTGCCAGATTGTGTGCAATGCCCAGGGCATTATCACGGATGTGTGTGCTGGCAGCCCTGGAAGCTATCACGACTCCCACATCTGGCATGCCTCACAGCTGTATCAGGTATTTGCCAGGGGGGACTTCCCATATGGCCACCTGGTGGGGGATGCTGGCTATGCAGTGGAACTATGGATGATGACTCCCATCAGAAATGCACACACAGCCATGCAAGAACGCCATAATGAGGCACAAGCAGAAACCAGAATCATCATAGAGCATGTGTTTGGGATGCTGATATCATGGTTCCGTTGCTTGGACATATCTGGTGGAGCCTTGCAGTACTCTCCAGACATGTGTGCCCACATCTTCATAGTATGTGCCATGCTACACAATATGATCCTGCAGAATCAGCTGCAGCAGGGACAGAATGGTGAAGGACCTCACAGCCCACCACCATAGCCAAGGGCCTCACAGGCACAGTGGTACTCAGACCACGAACACCCTGTGCCAGCCCAAGTAGGCAGACAGAAGTGCCCAATATGCCCATGCCTTGGCAAAGAGGGAACGTATAGCACACACACTGACAGTGTAGGCACCTATGGACTGACACCCTTCTCCACCTGCACACACAGCAAACATGGATGGCACACACACATGACCACCTGTAAATTGTCATGTATAGGTGGTCTACTGTGTGCATCCTACATAGGCAGCCCTCAACTATTGTACACACAACTGCAATTTGCACAAGGTAAGTCAATACCTGAACAGTAAATTAAGCTATCAGCATGTGTCCATACTGTATGTATAGGTTCATAGATACATAGGTAGGTACATGCCTAACTGCCTGAGGCCAGTCATAAGCATAGCCAAAATGTATCTGCTGTCGCCACCCCATTGATTAACTAACTGTCCCTCTGTGGAGCAGAGCCAATTATGGGATCTCTTGGGTATATCCACTGTTCCCCACCCACTCTGCAAGGATTCCCTGGAGTGTTAGTGAGGGGTTTCGTATAATGTAATCAGGGATGTAGTTCCAAATAATGGGGAGTACCCGTGACAGGAATCTGTCACTCCAGCATCTTCCAGTTATGGTTGTGGCAAGGTGTAGCTCATTATAGTGTGTGGTTCACTGTGACATGGATGCCCATAGGTGGAGCATATCCATTAATCCTGACTTGGACACTGCTTTCTTGGGCAGCAAATATCATCCTTGAGTAAACGAGATGCCACTGAGTAATGCATGAGTTTATCCAGTCTGGCAGCATAGGACACATGTCTGAGGGCATTATCCCTCTATGCGAGGTGTGTTTGTGGCCCTTCCAGCTGTCAGATGTGTCTTTTGAGGTACATCCAAAATGGGTTATCATACTCGATGATGGGATTGATGACTGATGAGTAAAGCGGCACAATAACCTAAGTCTGTTTAGATGTGAACCCTTAAGTAATCAGATGGCCTACATAGATGGATGTCCTAACTACTTCGCACATATGACTGTCAAAGGAGAGATCACTTTGTAATGCAGTCCCCACATACCCATTACATCATCTGAATTATACTGTCTGCCACTCATGTGTTAATATGTGTGTGTGTAGTTTCCCAAATGGAATGACCATGCAGTATGTGGCCTTTAGCTGGAGGCCATCACTCTGACACCTTGTGTTGGTCTATGTGAGCCCTCTTGAAGGACATCTCTGACAGCTGGACTGTCAGTTATGGCTCCCAGTCTGCAGTAATCACCAAACATGGCCTGCTGTAATCCACCTGTGTTGGCCCGTACCTCTGAGAAGTATATGGCAAACAGTAGGGGTCCCAAGACTGAGACCTGTGGGACACCAGTTGTGACTGGTCAAGAGTTAGACCTGGAGGCTGCTAGGCTTACCATGTGGGTTCTGTGTGTAAGCCTGTTGGCAAACCAACCTGTGATGTATGGGTGTATGTACTGGCTGGTGAGTATAGAAATAATACCTGAGTGGGGAATGGTGTCAAAACCCTTAGCGAGGTCCAGGTAGTATGTGTGAACTACTACACCCTACACCTAAAGTCTAGGTGGCTGTAAGATGTCAAACTGGTTCAGTAGGCATGATATGCACTAAATCAAGGTGACCTGGGTTGGGTCAAGTGTCTGGAGGTTACCATTGTCTATGTTAATGAGTGCCATGAGGATGCGCTCCATAGCCATGCAGATCAGGCTACTCAGTCCTATGGGGTGGTAGTTACCATGGTCAGATTTGCCACCACCTTGGTAGAGTGTAATAGTTGTTGCCATGTGCCAGTGAATGGCCATGTAGCCTGTGTAGAGGCTGATGTTGAATTGCTATATTAGGCGAGGGGCCACTTTGTCTTGTAGTGTCTGCAGGATGCAGTCTGGGACACCATCTGCCTCCATTGATGCTTTGTCATGCCATTTGAAAGGGCCATTACGACCTGTATGTCACAGATGTCTGTGATACTGTACATTTTGGGTATTGTTGTGGGCCCAGTAGGGTGTGAAGCGTGCTCTGAATGTATCATCAAGTTTGTTGGTGATATCAGTAGGGCCAGTATATTCAGTGCAATATTGCACCAGCACAGTGCAAATCTGTGTGTTACTGCTTACATCCTTGACATAGCCAAAGAAGCTTTTGTGGTCATATTCCGAATCCATGCCTATTTACCTGTGGATGTCAGCCTTGGATGATTACATGAGTAACATAAGTATCTTGCTAATACTGGTCACGGACGTCTGCATGTCTTGGGATTTGCTGTTGTTCTGGACTACTGTACTACTTCTGTTGTATAGCCTGTATAATGCAGGGGTTCAGCAGACTGGTGTCCTTGTGTAGGAGTAGCTAGTCCTGGTTTACCATTGATGGCACGACCCATACATCTTTATAGGTGCTTATAGAGTGCATTCGTAATTCTGTCTGTATCTTGAGCAGTGTCATCCCTGAGCGTGGGGGCTGGGAACCCTCCCACCTGTGTCATTAGTACTGTAGATTGAGCTGTAGGAAAGGTATTCACTGTGTGTTCCTTGGGTGGGGGAGATGGTTGGGAGTAGAAATCATCAGTGAATAGATCATGGTCAGATCTAAACAGTGACCGGTTTACCTCTGCTGTAGTGCACCTCTTGCACATGTCAGTGATTACCACTTCTAGTATGTTTTCACCTCTCGTTAGTCCATCTACCAACTGATACAGGCCATATGAGGTGATAAATCTCAGGAAGTTCTGGGCCTGGAAGTGAATACTGAAGTAGATTATCCAGCAAAGTGTAGGGTAGTCGACATTGATCAATAACAGGGTGTCCGGTAGCGGTGTCTGGTAGGACTGTCATGTTTACCACTGTCTCCAGATAGTTGTAGTGGTGCTCCTGTGTCATGGAGGGTTATCTGTAGCAGCTCACAGTTTGCATTGCAGTCATAGCTGATGTTAGCTGTACATGGATGATCACAGAGGTATCATGCTGCCCCACTAACTTGGAGGTGTAGGTATCCCCGATGAATACACCCCCTCCATGTCTGTGCCAGTCCATGTACAGTGGCTGAAATGTGTGTTATGGGTTGTAGTCTGGTAGTGCCGGTGTGCTCACAGGAGCCTTATACAGGTCCCAGTCACAGAACAGATGTAGATGTTGTCCATACTGAGGGGTGCTGTGAGTGCATGCATGTTGTGAGTACTACCCCTGGTGTTGAGTAGCCTAACCCTCATTGGTTCTGCTATTGTGCAATTCATGGAGGTGAGATCCACCTCTGAGAACTGCCTACAAATGGCACCATGGGTGTGCCAATAGCCTTGGCCAGCATTCCAAAGCCTTAGGCTGACACATGCAAGTTTGTATGGCATTGTTGCAGGCATGTATCCCATCTGTGCTTGTGTCTCATCTTTCCTGTAGGTAACCTACTGGTAAGCAATACAAAGCCTGAAACCTATACATGTCCACTAGCTTCCAAGATAGGCTTTTGGTGTGATTATGTACCAGTAGTCTGTATCCTATTGCTGTACTTAACTGTTGTCTGACTACATGGTGAATCTACACTGTATATTGTGATCAGAAAACTCTGTATTATCACATATGATGTTGGAGATGGCCTGCACTGTACAGGTTCACAGATAGGTAGTAGACTATCTGCCCAAGGGCATTTAGAAGCATAGCTACAGTGTGGTGGCTTTACTTGCACCATTGATGAGGTAACTGAGCCTCTGTCAAGCATAGTCAATGAAGTGATTCCAGGCAGACTTGCTGGAAGCTGTTGAAGACTGGTGTGCTGTAGGGTGATAGGGGCACATAGTGATCTCAAAAGGGCATATTAACATGACAAACTAACAGCATTCAATTTCCCCAACAGGTCTTGCAGCTGTAGAACTGGAGTGGCTCCCCCACACCCTGGCTGTATGTGTCTGGGACACATGATCCCAGGGGTGTATATACTGTTGGCCAGTCACACATCAAGGTTTTCCTGAAGTGTGTCAGTGAGTGGCTATGCCAAATGTAGTTAGGATGTCAATGTATAGTCTCCCAATTCATGTGTCATGTCTGTATTACGAGAAGCACACTGGGTGTGTGTGGCTCTGCCTGTTGTGTAGCCAAGCTTACACATAGGATTCATGGACATAGGAAATAGGCAGAAGGAACGTCAGTGTCAATAGTGTAATGGCTACAGCATTTGCATAATATCTGTGCAGTCCTGGTTCAAATCCCAATAAAGTCCGAGATGATTTACATGTTACATAGTATACCTTAACCACAGCTTGCATATATAGGTAGTATTCCACAGAATAATAAACATTTGGAACACACAACTGCTGAAATGTGCATTAATCACCCTTGCACTACCAGTGCCTGTTCTGAGAGGTAAAATTACCACTGCCAGGATTAGAACACACAACCATGTACACAATCTTCACAATAACCTACCACTAAGCTACCTGAGATGTACCAACAGCATTTGTGTATTTTGGCAAGTTAAAACACAAAAGGTAGGAATGTGTGGAAATAGGGCAAACTGACATGTACCCAATGAAAGGTGTATGCTATATATCTATATATGTATATATATATATATATATATATATATATATATATATATATATATATATAAAGAGAGAGAGGGAGAGACAGAGATATATGTCGATATATGGGGATATACATATATATGTAGATATATAGCTAGGTTAACAACAGCTGCATAACCATGGAGGTACATATAAATGGGATACCTACCAAGTACCGAATGCTTGACATACCGACGCGCGTAATCACGAGGCTTAAAGTCCAAAAGACCACAGTACCGAAACACCAGAAGCACGAGGTTTAAAATCCCGATGTTAAGAGACATTTAGTCAGTGCTTCTGGTGTTGCGGTTCAGGTAGGTTACTATGTGTAAGTGTGTTTCTGAGGGGTGTCGTGTGTGTAAGTGTGTGTTCTGAGTGTAGTGTGTGTTCCTGGGGGACTGTAATGTGTAGGTGTGGGTTTGCTTTGTGTGTCTGTTTGTGCGACCTAGGCGGTAGAATATTAAAGTAGGGGGGTGTGGGGTGGTGCAGCCACCCACATGGGGGGTGTAGGGGGGCTTGCCCACCTGCTTATATGTAGTGTAGGATGGTTTGTTTGGATGTGGTGGGTAGCAGTGTGTCTGTGTGTGCGTGTGTGTGTTCCATGTTTGTGTTACTTTTGCGAGTTAGACTGTCGCTCTCGGTAATGTGGGGTATGGGAGTCTGGGCCCGGTACTGAGGGCGAAGGAATTTTGTGCGTTCGGCATTCCATAGGTATCCCGTATACAGCAGTTGAAGTGTCCATATATGAGTATAACATGGACCATAGCAATCACACATTCCGCCATGACCAAACTTTATGAACAAAGGATATGGAGAGTATATGCCTATACACTATTACAAATATGTGCTATGGACATGAGCCAAATATAGGGTTACCACCTGTCCCACTTTGTGACGGACAGTCCCACTTTTGGCGGTTGTGTCCTGACCAAAAATATTAAACATGGCAAATGTCCTGAGATTGTAGGACATAATGATGTCCCATATGTAATGTAATAGTTGCATGCAATAGTTCTTTCTGTATCTAAAATACCTACATGTTACAAGAAACAGGATAAGCAACTAAACTGCTACAAGAATAAGCTTATATTTAGGCAAAAAAGGAAAGTTCTATCCCTTGTACTGACCGTGGGTTTGTGTTGGCCTGTAAAATCTGATGTGTGTCTCGAAAATGTCCCACTATGGCCATTTGAAAAGGTGGCAACCCTAGCCAAAGAGGGTCAGTCACCAACACAGCCCCAATGACTGCAAATACCTATGACAGAAATACACAGCTTTCATGTAGCAACACTTTATTACATTCTGATGTATTGCTGAAAGGATTCAAGGACTAACAATCACCTGCATGCTATACAGGAACCATTTAACAGTGCCTTAATGAATCAGCCTGCAATTACCATAGTATTAGTCCACTAAAGGATAGGTGTTCAAATAGGGAAGGAACCCTCACGCACATATCGATTATGTATAAAAGCAGTCCCTACACACCTGCATCTGCTATGTGCACCCACCAACATCACCCCCACACCCAAACAAATTACAATACAAACTGTAATAATATCACAAATCATTCACTCACTGTACGACATCTGCAGAAGCCTTAACATACCTTGTCAGAGACACACTAACATGGCCCTATGTGAAATAGTTGCTGTTATACAATGGAACAGCTGATGATGTTACAGGGATTGTTTGCACTAATCCCATTTCAGAGGGTTGTGTGTACACCAGGAAGTGTTGCCAATTACTGATTAACAGCACAGTATGATACACATGTACACCAAACTAAAGGTGTCTGGTGAGCACACTGTAAACCACATAACATTTCATGCATAGTCATACAGCCTTGAGCTGCCCAAACATCCTTGCCAGACTGAAACATCTGCAGAAGTATCAGGTACAAACAAACCCTGCATAAGTAGCAATGTTCTGAAATATAAGAGCTGTACTCACATGTAGAATAACATCTTCTAGCCATTACACACAATCCACGGGAATCACGAAGCTAATATATCTCTGTCTGTCTCAATATAGCTGTTGAAATACATCACAAACAACACACCCAGGCCATCTTCCTCGAAAGTAAGGCAAAGGGACAACGCTCAAGTGGAGTACTCAATTATACACCACTGTTGCATGGTATTGGCTAATGGAGTAGCTGCACAGCTGATGTGCATCTAATTAAGTACTTTGGAACACCAATTGGTGGTCAGGATAGCACATGTTACCAATACCTAACTATAAAAGGATGGCGTATCACACATTCAAACCATCTGTATATACCAGCAGAACGTTACAAAGAAGATTGAATCACAAACTGAAAAGGATTGAAATAAGAGTCAACAACACCTCGGGCTACTAATAAGGTATGTAGAACACTCAGTATGTCTGTGTATTTAGTACCTGTTCTGTAATATTTAAAGTGTACGCAATGCATATAGTGGAAACAGTTATCTTGTAGTGATGTATTGTTGAGCATAGTAATGCTTGTAGTATTTATGTGTGTACTGCTGTAGGTCACAAGTCAAATGCTGCATACACCACAAGGGATGCTATATAAGGGCTTTGAACCCAACTAATCCTCACCAGCTGATGCCAGTGGTAGGGTTGGTCCAACAAGTATGTGCTATAACAGGGGATAGTATATGTTGATATATTGTAACAGTAGGCACATGTATGGGTGTATTACTGAAAATAACATGTCGAAGGTTGGCCTACTGTGTAATTATGATATGCATTGTGGGATATTGTGCCAATACCTGTGTAATGTACAGTATTGTAGGCAGATATGTATTACAAGTTACATAGCATTACTGTTATGTTAGGCAAACATTAGTTATGTCTATTGGAATTTACCATACACAATAACAGGATACATATGACTTGTAGTCACCTGACAATTTAACAGCATGATAGTAAAGTAAAATGGAAGAGCTAGTTAACTATCCATGCACATAAGACATGTAATAAGTTCAAAGGTAGGTACTAGGCTGTCTGCCCAAGGGTATTTATAAGCCTAGCTAGAGTGTATTGGCTTCCGCCACCCCCTTAGGTTAGTTCCCTGTTCTTCTGAATGCCAAAGCTATTAGTTCCCTGTGCCTCTGTCCAGCAGAGCCACTGCAGTGATCCCCGGGGTATATGTCTGTCTCCGATCGACCCGTCAAGGTTTCTCTTGAAGAGTGCTAGTGAAGGGCCCTGCCTGATGTACATTGGAATCATGTTCCAAAGCATGGGGAGTCTCTGGGTCAAGGATCTATCCGTCCAGCATGTCCTAGTCATCGTTGTGGTTAGGTGTATATCCCTAGAGCTTGTGGCTTTCAGGGGCTTCTGTTTAGGTGGAACATATCCAGCAATACTGGGTTGGACATGGGCTTTGTATGTCAAGCAGAGATCACCTGTGAGTACGCGGTATGCAATCGAGTGCAGCTGGAGTTTTTTTAGTTGGGCTGCATAGGTCATCTGTTTGAGGTCATTAATCCTCTTGGTGTGGTATTGTTGTGGTCTTCCAAACTGTTGCAGTTGTCTTGCAAAGTACATCCCAAATGGGGTGTTGTATCCTTTAATGGGTCTAATAAGTCATGCGTAGAGAGGCACAATGGCCTCCTTTGTTCTGGATGTGAACCCAGTAGAGATTAGGGTGGCCACGTAGAAGGATATTTTAACCACCTTGGCATTATGGTTATCAAAGGAGAGATTGCTATCTACTGGGGTTCCCAGATCCATTATTACCTTTTCTGTATGTAGGGGACTGGCACCTATGTGGTAGTCTGCGGGTAATTAGTTTTATCCAAAGGGGATGACAATGCACTTTGTGGCATTCAGCTTGAGGCCATGATATTGACACCAGGTATCCATCTCAGTGTGACCCTTCCAGAGGGTGTCTGTATCAGCTGGGGAAACAATTATGGCCCCTAGTTTGCAGTCGTCTGCAAACCTTTTCAGCTAATACCCTCCTATGCTTGCCTGTACCTCAGAGAAGTATACACTGAACATGAGGGGTCATAGGACTGAGTCCTGGGGGACGCCACTTGTAACTGATCTACAGTCAGACCTAGGGTATGCAACTCCCACTGTGTGGGTTCTGTCCATGAGCCACTTTGCAAACTATCTCATGACGTAGGGGTTAATGTTCAGGTGGATGAGTATGTCGATAATACCAGAATGAGGAATGGTGCAGAAAGCCGTTGAGAGATCAAGATAGGCTCTGTGGACCTCCTTACCCTCATATAATGCCTTGGTAACTGTCTCAAAGAAGTCCACCAGGTTTAGGAGGCATGGTCTGCCCTTAACCAAGGCAAACTGGGAGCGGTCAAAGGTTTGGAGGTACCCAATGTCTCTGTGACTGAGATCCATGACGATATGCTCCATAGCCTTGCAGACCATGCTAGTCAGGCCTATAAGGCAATAGGTCCCGTGGTCCATTGTGGCGCCACCTTTGTGGAGTGGGATAACTGTTGCTGTGCACCATTCAGGGGGCACAAAGCCTGATGTGAGGCTATTATTGAACATGGTGCATAGGTGGGGAGCCAGTACGTTCTGAAGTTCATGTAAAACGCAGCCTGGGATGTTGTCCGGTCTCATGGATGCTGTGATATTGGCTTTAGATTGTGCAGCTTTTACCTCTGTAGTTGTGACTACAGAGACTCTGCATTCTTCCTGAATAGATATGGGCCCTTTAGGGGATGAGAGGGGGGGGAGGTAGCACTGAACCTATCTGCCAGGATGTTGGCAATATCAGTTGGTTCTGTAATGTTCGTGCCTTTGTGCTGTAACTCAGAACAGATCTGAGTGTTGACATCGGGATATTTGACATAGCTATAGAATGCTTTGTGGTTGTCCTTGGAATTAGTGGTGGTTTTGTTTCCGTAGTTAGCTTTGGAGGATCTTTTAAGGAATCTCAGCTTCTTACTGAGGCTGACCAGGGAGCAGCTCCACGCATGGGATTGTACTCTCCTTTGCAACAGTGTCTTCCTTCTTTTGTACAGTTTGTTTATGGCAGGGGACCACCAGATTTGCTTCCTTAATTAGGAGTATAGTGCCTTGGTTCTGTTTGGGATAGCACGATCCATGCACCCGTGTAAATGCTTATAGAATGCATTTGTGTAGGATTCAACAGTTGTAACTGTATTGTCCATCTGCATGGGTGTCATGAAGTTCACCACGTCTGTCTTAAGAAGCATGAAGTTGGCTTTGTAGAAATATTATGCTGTGGTTTCCTTAATGGGGGGTGGGGGCAGGATGTGGTTATCAAGGGTGTTTAGCTTATGGTCGGATCGGACCAACGAGGAGTTGACTTCAGGTGTGGAACACATGTTGGTAATGCCTAGGTCTAGGATATTGTTGCCCCTGGTGGGTGTGTGGATAAGTTGATCCAGGACATTGGTGGTTATGAATTCCAGAAAGCGTTGAGCTAATTAGTTGGTACACGAGTTGTTATCCCAGTTAATGGTGGGGTAGGTGAAGTCTCCCATTAGTAGGGTGTTTGGTTGAACCCTAATAATTTCCAGTACATCAAGAAAAAAGGGGTGGTAATCTAGGGGCATGGTGGGGGATTTGTAGCAAGGTGCAATTTGGATTGCAGTTTAGCCCAGAGGTAGTTGCATTTAGATAACCTCGGATGCATTGTGCTAAGAAACTAGCCTGGAGAGGAGGATATCCTTAATGAATATGGACATACCTCTGCCTTGGGTGTTCCTGTCCAGGTTACATGGCTGAAATGTGTGCTATGAGGTATAACCTGGTAGTGCAGGGGTGTCTCTGGAGCCTTGAACCAGGTCTCAGTCACTGCACCGATATCAATATTCTCCATTACAAGGAGTGCCTTGAGTGAGTGCATTTTGAGATTTAGACTTCCAGCATTGAGTAGCATTACCCTCAGTTTGTGCTTGCCTGTTCCTGTTATGGTGGTGAATATGTTAGTTGAACCTTGCCTAAAGAAGGCAGTAATAGCCTTAGCCAGTATCCGGAATCCCAGGGGCAACAGGTGCAAGCCATCTGTGGCAAAGCATTGTGGTCTGTCGGCCATGTCATCCCAAGCAGACAGATACTGGATCCCCTTAGAATGACACCAGAAGCTTAGCCAAATGTTGAAGTCAATCATTTTGTCCTCGTACTGCGGTTTCATTCTGGGTGATGGTGGAATGCTACCCAGGGCTAGGGTAATACCTGGCTGGCCTACAAGATCGGAGAGCTCTTCCATGTCTCTTTTCATGTAGTCCAGGGAGATATGTCTCAGGTCATTCACACCAACATGGACAATGACAGAGTCATATTTGTACTTATTGTGGAGTGACCTGAGTGTGTGAGTTATCTGGCGGATCCTGGTACCCAACAGACAGCTGACAGTAACCTTCTCCTTGTTTAGCCTGGTGAGAGGAACATCAGTGTGCCTGACTATAGAGTCACCTATGACTAGTGTGTTGGGTATGTTGATTTGCCTTATTTGCTGTGGTTGAGTGGCACACTGACTCTGTGGGCTATGTGCCATTGGGGCTGTGTTGGGGGATGGAGGCTGCTTGCTTTACCAATTTGGAGGTCTCTGTTGCTTAGAAAGATTATTGAGAGCCTCCACGAATGTTTTTGTGTTACTATGTGTGGATTATGGTGGTGTAGATTTAGTGAGACTATGTGATGAATGTGGTGTGGTGCAAATGTTTACATTCTCCACATGACTGTCAGGGTCAGTCTTGGTTGGAGAGAGCTTTACCTCCAGTTTGGCTAGATAAGTGCATCTCTCACAGGTTGTAGTGTTGGGTGGTAGGTGGAGAGGGTTGTCTGTGTACATGAGGCAATGTCTACATTGCCTCAAGATGTCCAGATTCATCAGAGAGACAGGAGAGAACACTGGGAGCTGACCCTTGGACATGCCTGAATATAAAACTATTTTCCCTTGGATAAGTGAGGAAAGTGAATACAAGAGCTATTTTCCAATAAGCAAGTGATAAAAGTACATACAAAAACTGTGTACCTCTAGGTAATGAGGAAGATTGAGTGCTATAGTAATTAGTAGCTTACGTAGTGCTTACAAGTTCTGAACAAGTGCTGAGCATGAATAAGCAATTCAGATAGGGTCTTGGATAACATAAACACACTGCCCCCCCAACAGGTACACAGTCATATATCCATGTACACTACAGAGCCCCTGTAACCACAACTATGCAGGTACAAGCTGCACTCAGGCTGCATGGAACCTGTCCACATCCTAGGTTGTATAATACACATATGGCAAAACATGTTGCTCTCGGCAAAACATGTTGCTCTCCACATACACATCATGTAAAACATAGCTTCATGTCAGTCTGTGTACGCCAACAGGTATCATAACCCACAAAGGGGGAGACACCACTGATAATGGGAAGTACTGCGCTACTACCCTGCTGCGTCTGGTCTGAAAGGCCATGTACCTTGATCAAATTATTTGATGTCAGAAGTACAGATGTAGATGACAGTAAGGTTGATTTCACACTGCATATCATAACCTTGCCAGGTCATAAAACATCATCACCCATACTGTGTTCCACCTACGCTCAGTATACTAGATGTACATTCCTATGTCACATGAGTGTTTTGCAACGGGAATGCTGGCAGAACCAGTACTACAGAAGGTGTCTGAATAATACATGCACATCACACCAGTGCCAGCTACAGTAAGACAGGGTTAATTCATTGTACTCCCCCTCATTGTAGTCTATACCACACAGACTAACAGAAGGCATCTGCCTATTGAAGTATGCGAATGACTATGACCTAGGTGCAATAGCTGACTCAGAGTGTTGTGGACAACATACAGAAGAGGCTTTGTGGGTGAGGTCTGTGACATATGGGCACAATCTGACAGCTACATATTGCATTGTCACCCCTATGTTAATAACCCTGTACCCATGAGCTACCACCTATTCAGCGGTCAACATAATGGACACTGTGTGTAAGGGATGCAGCTGGGCAGTTGTCTTTCCTGTGATAGTTATGTCACCACACCTGTCAGGTAGTCGTATGTGGCAACCCTACTCATGACAGGGTGCCATCCATGAATATAGAGATCATTGTCCAGCCATACTCAACACTCAAGTGACCCATATCAGATCACATATTTCCTTTAAGGGGTATTGGCTATGTTTAGATGACCTACACCAGCCTTCCCATTCCCCATCTCCACTATGTAGCATGATGCCTATCCTGAATAAAGCCATGTCCAACCCAGTGATGTTGGACATGCTACACGTACACATCCTGATCTCAAACACATACTTCATGGACATCCACCTTCCTAGTACAAGGATCACCACATGCTGGACAGATCCTTGTCCCATATACTTTACATAGTCCTGCCATACTATGCATTCCTGTCCAGCAAGGCTGGACATCGCCCCCCTCTCAGACATGGTATGATGACCACATGGTAAATGTATCATTAACCCTGTGGATCAGTTATGTGGCACTGCTCCATCTGGCCCCAGGGACCCACCTGTCAGCTACAGCTAGGTAACCTTTCATCCTAGATTCATACATGGCCCAGGACATATAGCCTACTAGTTGACTTTGACTGTACATGCTATAGTTGATATCCATCCCTGCAAATACCATCTGGCTAGCCAGTGTCCCATGTGTATCACATGTGAAACACAGGTGATACATGGCAGGATGTTGAACTGCTGTACAGTGCCGTGTAGATGTATATGGCAAAACAAATACATGTAAAACCTCCCATGAGCAAGTGTACAGGGTCACAGGTCATGTCCGTTAAGGCAGTGTAAGTCTTTATATGGGACATATACACAGCATCAAGGTTGACTGCATTAATGTGGACACATCCAACCATGTGCTGATAGGTAGGAACACCAGTACAGGCAAACAGACATGTCCACATCAAGACAACATCCACATGGAGTATGAGCAATGAAATCAGGTGACACACACACATATGTGGTGATAATATCCAATCACCATTAAGTGTCACATGTGTGTGACACAAACATGTCAGTGGTGTCAGTGTCATGTAGATTTGCAAAGACAACTATTCAATCATAATAAATGCGATACACATGTATGTTCAGCTGTAGCTCTGTATGTCTCTGTGAGTTACTGTGACCTGTCTCCATCATTATGTCTTCCAGGTATGCCGCATGCAAGGCTACCCCCTTATACCCACGTGGAGGATGAGGCTCACATCCCATATCTACATGACAATCATGATTTCCTGTTCAGCCATGTGCCACATGATGCATAGCAGCGGGATGCCCAGTGGATGGAACTTTGCAGGAGGGTTAATGATGTGTGTGGCCACAACCGCACATACCAGCAGGTGGGCAGACACTGTACAGAACTCATTAGATGGGCGAAACAGCATGCAAATGCAATTGCCAGGGAACAAGGTGCATCAGGTGGTGGGCCACCAACCCAGCCCCCACTCACACGTACCGAGGAGCTGTTGGCCAACCTGGGGACACCAGCAGAACAACATCCACAAGCCTTAGCCGATATTGTGGAGGTGGGTGTCTCACAACCGCTGAGCCTGGAGTTGCCTGGTAAGTCACTACTGCACCTATAACAACTATATTCCATATAGCTGCATGTGTCACTGTACAATATGTAATGTAACATCATATGCAAGGCATGTATACACACATGCTGCATACTATAGTATGCTACTCTGTGTATGCACACATGTGCATACTCCATAGTATAGTCTATTGTACTGCTGTATGTGTTAACATGCACATTGCACCCTGTAGCTATCATACAGGCATGAATAATGATCATACTGCTGTGTTACTCCTATTTAGGTACCTCTGGCATTCCGCTGCAACAGCAGCCCATTGCAAGTGAGACTGTTATTATTTATCAGGCATCTTACTGCACGGATCTATCTGCCATGTGGCCATTTACCACATGTACACATAATGTATGGTCCTGTCACAATATACAGGTCGGACCTGCAATGCATCACAATGGCTACCCATGTGTAATACTTGCAAACTATGTGAAACACCGACATGAAACCTCACAAACTGTCATTTCCAGATGTGTGGACAGCTGTGCATACAATGGTGGAGGTGCTGTTCACTGCAGGGAAATGTACTACACATCAGAACTACACATGTAGGGAATACAAACAGTACTACACAGTGAGCTGGAGTATGGCCAGCCCACAGGATTCACTGGTGTGGATCATAACCCTGCTCTGAATGTCACACAATGTAATGTGCTATCTTGACATGTCCATGACATCTAGTGGCCTTGGCTGCAACACTGCCTAACTATCCTGAAAAACATATCCCACATACCAAACATACCACCCTTTGTCTGCATAACCCTGTCGTCAGTGGAGCATATGACATCTATGGGTGTATGTCATATGGAACAACACAGACATGTGAAATAGACACTCATCACAATAATTTGGCCAACACATGTACACACATGGCCATGGAGGATGGCCAGAGATATGAAGCAACACACACAGTAGATGTGATGTGCTTGTGTGTACACCCTGTCATACATTGGCTCCACATGGTCCAACTATGGCCTTTGTGTAATGGTTATATTGCATATGTGGAACACTAGACATCCTACAGGCCTGTGCACATCTTGTGTAGGCGTGACATCAATCCACCACATAAGATGTGTTGAACATCTTGAGTGTGTCACAACATGACAGCAGTCACCTGTACAGTATCCACATCAGCCCACAGATACAGTACATTCCCCTTGCTGGTGTCAGACATCAATGTCATCCTTGCTCCTCGTGTGTGTGTGTGTGTGTGTGTGTGTGTGTGTGTGTGTGTGTGTGTGTGTGTGTGTGTGTGTGTGTGTGTGTGTGTGTGTGTGTGTGTGTGTGTGTGTCGAACACAGATGTCATGTGGGACATGGTGTACCGATGAGTTCGCCATATCTGGCCATAGTTGCCAGGCAGCAGCAATTTGGTTGCAGATGTGCATGGGTGTCATCCGTATACACGTCCGTGACCTGTGTCACACATTCCACATCATGGTGCAGTGTGTATACACCTGAGTGACATGGGTCACATTCCACAGTATATATGTATTGTATCTGAACACAGTCATGGCTATGAACTGTGGTTGTAACTCACACTGTATAGCAATAGAAACACCTCATGATTCCCTGCAATGGCCATGCACATCAGCTAAATGTGCAGTATATCTGTAGGGCAGACAGACAACACTGCATTGGGACAACATTACCCCACTGTATATTTGACAGGACTCCATTGTGTTAATCATGTATGCATGTCATTGTGCACATCAGCAGATCACATGTCATGCTACATGTGATTGTCAACGTCATATGCCACACATCAGGCAGGTGTACTGTTAACCTGTGCTGGTCTACATGGTGTAACACAAGGATGTATGCTAACTACTACTATGATGGTGTAATTTGCATGCCTTCTGCAATGACACATGCATGCTGTTGTGTGCAACCCAGGGATGTATGATAACTACCACTGTTATTGTCTGCGCTGCATTCTGTCTGCCATATCACATGCATGTTGCATGCCTTCTGTAATATCACATGCATGTTGGGTGCCATAGCGTGTGTGTCTGTGTGTGTGTCTGTGTGTCTGTGTGAGTGTGTCTGTGTCTGTGTGTGTGTGTGCATGTGTGTGTGTGTGCATGTGTGTGTGTGTGTGTGTGTGTGTCTGTGTGTGTGTGTGTGTGCCTGTGTGTGTGTGTGATTGTCTGTGTGTGCCTGTGTGTGTGTGTGCGTGTGTGTGTGTGTGTGTGTCTGCGTGTGTGTGTGCATGTGTGTGCGTGTGTGTGTGTGTGTGTGTGTGCCTGAGTGTGTTCCTGTGCCTGTGTCTGTGTGTGTGGCTGTGTCTATTGTATAGATAGTAATGTACAGTTCTTGTCTGCCCCTCACAGGTGATGTAGGTGCGTTGCCCTCCTGCGGTCTATCTGATGTTAGTGTCCCCACAGACTCTAGCAGTGATGATGAATGTATGATTGAGGCACAGGCAGGGCTGTCAGGGGCTGAATCTGTGCCATTGGTTGCTATTCCACCTATATCCCTCTCATCCCCGCACACAGATCTCATGCTTACACATACCCCATCACCAGTGGCCATACAGGAAGGACAGTTGGCTGTGGTAGCTTGGAACAGGAAAGTGTGGGGGCTATGGAAGGTGTGCCTGCACACCATGGTGTCCACCAACTGACTGGTGATGCCCCACACAGGCACATGGCCAGTGCTGCTCATAGGAGGACCTCTGGCCAACATGCCCCTGCAAGATAGAGTGCAGCAGCTGGTGTCACCAGACGCATGTTTCAGGCTGTAATGAAGGCACAGGCACATGCTGAATGGCACAACAGAGAAGATCAGAGGCTTCAGACGGCTGCTGTCTGTTCTATAAACAACAACATCCAGGCAATGGTAAATGCTCAACAGCAGATTGCTGAAGCTTTGGATAGACGATTGGGTGACATGGTTGGAGTCCTTGACCATGGCATGACAATCAGCGAGTGTGAGCTGTCTGTGTTGAAACATCTAGTAGGAGTGAGGCATCGAGCACGTGGGCATAGGCCTGCTACATCACCTTTTTCAGGTCTACATGAATGAGCTACCTCACATGCCTGCTCCCATAGTGGTGGTAGCAGCAGCAGTGCAGCTGGTGCTGTGCTATCCACACCATGACACAGCAGACCATGTGCGTGTGGCCCTGGATGGTCCCAACAGGGACACAGTTCCAGTGGACAAGTGTCATTAGACAGTACCCAATCTGCACCTCTGCCTGGTAGTGCCCGTGCAAACCCTGGCAGGCACAGGTCACATGGCTGTGGCCGGACACCGTGAAATGTAAAACCTGGCCTGTACAGTCCGCAGCTTTCAATAATACCCCTGTGTAGGCCAGACACATGCCAGAACTGTGTGCATACATACACGCACACACTAGAAGCATATGTAGGGCACTGCAACACACACATGCATAACATCCACACACACACAATTAGATCAAAGGCCCTAACCCACACACATGATGTCATCCAATGGTGCAGCCTAGGCCTCTGGCAAACATTATCACCCTGTGCATATGATGATGCATGTGCCGCATCCCTGACATCCACACCATCGGTGCAGGGACATGCTCATATGGTCTGATGCACAGGGTGAACAGACTAGGAAGATAAGTGTAGTTTACAGTTGTTGAGTACTGTTGACAGGCAGCAGATATGCCATGTAGTACAGGTGTACAATGCATTTCATACTGTTAACAGTATGTGTCTTGTGTAACAACAGTAACTGCATGTTGGTCATGATGTTCTGCTTTCCTCCTTCAGGTCTAATTGCATGTGCCGGTGAATGTACTGTTAGCATTCAGCAGTCATGGACCTACATTCCTTGTGCATGTGTGTAATGGCTGTAGCCACCTGTCTGCACAAAGGACAACAACAGCTATGCTATTTACATGTATGTTGTGTGTGTGTGTGTGTGTGTGTGTGTGTGTGTGTGTGTGTGTGTGTGTGTGTGTGTGTGTGTGTGTGTGTGTGTGTGGCATGTACATATCCAGGGCAGGTACATATATGTCATATCCAAACATGAGAGTGTTTACTGGTGTACAGCAACAGTCATCTGCTAATGCTGTAAATAACTGAGGACCCCTGGTATGTGCACAGCTGACCTGGTTACAGACACTGGTATCGTTGCATTGCATAACACATGATGCAACTGTGTCAGTACGTGGGTACTTTCCACAGTTGATGTAGAGCTTGGTACAGTCCACTGGTCAAGGGTAACATGGTGGTGCACTCTTATATGTCCTACCACATGTATGGATGTGTGTTGGTGGTCGAGGGCATGGTGGTGTCTGAGGTTTACATCCTGGAATGCAACATTTGACACTGTGTCCTGCACCTGACTCACCTGTGATGCCTTTTGTGGGAGTACTGGTCAGTGCATGTGAGTAGCCTCTATGTATGTGGGGACACCACCACCTGGAGCGGTCCATACCTGTGTTATGGCCCATATGTCTGGTTCTGGGCTATATGGTGGTAGTGCTATTGTGCACTACAGAGTCTTCAGCCAGGTGTTTCTCACTGCACAGATGTCAGTACTCCCCATTGTTGGATCTACAGTGAGCAGCTGAGATTATGGACGCTACACATCTAGCACTGGTTAGCATAAGCATACAATGCATTTGTCCTCTAGGTGTCAGGGTGTTATCCTGTGTTTAGGACATTTGCCTTGGAATGGCACTATATGGGTGAATGCGACTTGGGTATTATCCCCACTCCCTTGAATCATGGATGCATGTGATATGTGTCAAAGGCCTGTCTACTGTCAGTCATGTCATTCCAGAATGACAAACACTGAACAACTTCGTAATTACAGCAGGACATTGGCTCATTGTGTTGGTCAAGCAGTTGCCACTCCTAGCAAGGCTCATTGTGTTGGTCAAGCAGTTGCCACTCCTAGCAATACATCACTGCGAGTGGTGGTATTGTGCTTGGTATAGAATGGTACATCTAAGGTGACGGACAGCAGCAGACATTGTGTATAAGACCGGTGTCAGATATATGTAGAGCAGCGTTCCTGTTAACAATGACAACTACTAACACCAGAGTCCATTACAATGTGTTCTTTACATCTAACTGTAATAGCATGGCCACTGTGGCCTTCCGTGTTTAGAATCAGAGTGCATCCCAGACTGCCCTGTGCTACTAAGTGTATGAGCATGCCCAGTGACACCTTGTGTCAGTTATGTGCCTCTATGTATATGGGCATGGCCATTGTAATTCTGTATAGTGACAGTAGTCATCCATTCCACAGATGGGCATACTCCAGGTCAGGATGGATTCCTACATTAAACATGCAGGTTCACAGGTATATACATCTTAACTGCCAGCATCCCTGTTGATGTCCCCATTCCTAGAAGATCATAATGACAGCCTTGAAATGTGTAGTCTGTGTGGCACAACTTGTAACTATGCAGTATTGTAATAGTAATCTGTAGATCGGCAGGAGTACCTTTCCCACCACTGGCATGTGTGTGTGTGTGTGTGTGTGTGTGTGTGTGTGTGTGTGTGTGTGTGTGTGTGTGTGTGTGTGTTTGTCTCCGTCAGCCTGAGGACTGAATAATGCTTTTAGACTGCTCACACTCCATACAATTCCTATACCCACCTTTGGCAAGGCTGATGATGTCACCCACCTACAAATACACCTCTGGGAGTGCTGTGCCCCAGTAATATCGGTAGTGCATTCTATAACTGTGTAATGCTGTAGTGTAATAAGGTAGTTAGGTAGGTGTTCTAATCCCAGACTTGCAAAGTGTGTGTGTGTGTCTGTGTGTCTGTGTGTGTGTGTGTGTGTGTGTGCGTGTGTGTGTGTGTGTGTGTGTGTGTGTGTGTGTGTGTGTGTGTGTGTGTTTTTCCCGTCTGCCTGAGGACTGAATAATGCTTTTAAACTGCTCACACTCCATACAATTCCTATACCCACCTCTGGCAAGGATGATGATGTCACCCACCTACAAATACACCTTTGGGAGTGCTGTGTCCCAGTAATCTCGGTAATGTTTTCTGTAACTGCATAATGCTGTAGTGTAATAAGGTAGTTAGGTCGGTGTTCTAATCCCAGACTTGCAAAGTGTGTGTGTGTATGTGTGTGTGTGTGTGTGTGTGTGTGTGTGTGTGTGTGTGTGTGTGTGTGTGTGTGTGTGTGTGTGTGTGTGTATTTGTCCCTGTCTGCCTGAGGACTGAATAATACTTTTAGATTGCTCACACTTCATACAATTCCTATACCCACCTTTGGCAAGACTGATGATGTCACCCACCTACAAATGCACCTCTGGGAGTGCTGTGTCCCAGTAATCTGTATAGCACGTTCTGTAACTGCATAATACTGTAGTGTAATAAAGTAGTTAGGTTGGTATTCTAATCCCTGACATGCCAAGTGTGTGTGTGTGTGTGTGTGTGTTTGTCTCCGTCTGTCTGAAGACTGAATAATGCTTTTAGACTGCTCACACTCCATACAATTCCTATACCCACCTTTGGCAAGGCTGATGATGTCACCCACCTACAAATACACCTCTAGGAGTGCTGTGCCCCACTAATCTCGGTAGCGTGTTCTGTAACTGCATAATGCTGTAGTGTAATAAAGTAGTTAGATCAGTGTTCTAATCCCAGACTTGCAAAGTGTGTGTGTGTGTGTTTGTCCCTGAGGACTGAATAATGCTTTTAGACTGCTCACACTCCATACACTTCCTATACCCACCTTTGGCAAGGCTGATGATGTCACCCACCTAGAAATACACCTCTAGGAGTGCTGTGTCCCAGTAATGCTGTAGCACTTTCTGTGACTGCATAATGCTCTAATGTGATAAAGTAGTGAGGTCGGTGTTCTACTCCCAGACTTGCCAAGTGTGTGTGTGTGTGTGTGTGTGTGTGTGTGTGTGTGTGTGTGTTTGTCCCCATCTTCCTGAGGACTGAATAATGCTTTTAGACTGCTCACAATCTATACAATTCCTATACCCACCTTTGGCATGGCTGATAATGTCACCCACCTACAAATACACCTCTGGGAGTGCTGTGTCCCAGTAATCTTGGTAGCACATTCTGTAACTGCATAATGCTGTAGTGTAATAAAGTAGTTAGGTCAGTGTTCTAATCCCAGGCTTGCCAAGTGTGTGTGTGTTTGTCTTTGAGGACTGAATAATGCTTTTAGACTGCTCACACTCCATACAATTCCTATACCCACCTTTGGCAAGGCTGATGATGTCACCCACCTAGAAATACATCTCTGGGAGTGCTGTGTTACAGTAATGTCTGTAGCACTTTCTGTGACTGCGTAATGCTCTAGTGTGATAAAATAGTTAGGTCGGTGTTCTACACCCCGACTTGTCAAGTGTGTTTGTGTGTGTGTTTGTCCCCATCTGCCTGAGAACTGAATAATGCTTTTAGACTGCTCACACTCCATACAATTCTTATACCCACATTTGGCAAGGCTGATGATGTCATCCACCTACAATTACACCTCTGGGAGTGCTGTGTCCCAGTAATCTCGGTAGAGTGTTCTGTAACTGCGTAATGCTGTAGTGTAATAAAGTAGTTAGGTTGGTGTTCTAATCACAGACTTGCCAAGTGTGTGTGTGTGTGTGTTTGTCCCCGTCTGCCTGAGGACTGAATAATTCTTTTAGACTGCTCACACTCCATATCTTTCCTATACCCACCTTTGGCAAGGCTGATGATGTCACCCACCTAGAAATACACCTCTGGGAGTACTGTAACCCAGTAATCTGGGTAGCACATTCTGTAACTGCATAATGCTGTAGTGTGCTAAAGTAGTTAGGTTGGTGGTCTAATCCCAGATATGCCAGGTGTGTGTGTGTGTCTGCCTGCCTGAGACAAGTACAGTGCTTTGTAGTGTATGCACTCTCTGTACAAATCACATGACCACCTTTGTCAATCCTGCTGTTGTGACCCACCTAGGTCTACACCTGTAGAGGTGCTGTAACCCAGTATTCGCCGTAGCACGTACCCTAAAAGAATATTGCTGCAGTGTGATATGGTAGGTAGGGGTTCGTATACAGGACATGGCAAGTGTGTGTGTCTGTCAGAGCCTGTGTAGAGGTGGCTGTGAGTGTCTTACCATTGGACATGTTGGGGAGCAGATTTTGTAGTTTTCCTATATGGTGTCCATTTTATGACACATTGGTCACCTCATGAGGAGTACAGCTGTCAGTCAGCCACGGAACTGTGTTGGCAAGCCATACCCCTACATCTGGCAAAAGGCCTGGTGAACAAAGTATGCAACCCTACTAGCACCCGGTATATGTCCTGCACCCATGTGCCTTTCACAAACACAGTTGCCTAGGATATCCCGTTATGTTGCTAGTACAATGCACATTGATGACAGATAGTAGGCATGGTGTGAATGCAGTGGCCTGCAGAGGACATGGCACCCTGTACAGCGGTACAATAGGCACATATTTGCAGACATTGTGCCTTCACTATGTTCCCCACTAGATGCCTGCAATATATGTGGTGCCATCAAATGTGATCCACAGAGGCCATACAATGCTGTACACATGTGCCCTGTATAGACCAATGCCACTGACACCAGGGAATACCTGTATCATACTATCAATGCAGGTGCAGGGTCGACCTGCTCACTATAAGCAGGTTTTGCCACACCAGGACAGTATTGGCATATTGGGGGATATCAGTCTGTGCACATAAAATGTGCCTGCCAAACCAGGTACACCTGTACATGTCACTGTTCAGTATTGTGGGACATGCACATCCCAGGCAATGTCCATGTGAAGGACTATCAAACACAGACATGGCATGCATTGCAAAGCTATGGCCATACACATTGGTAACCAGGATGTCAGGGCAGATCATGCAGTAGCCATCTGTGTGGGACATTGCAGACACTACACTCCTGCATTGCACACCATTGTCGGTTGACACGATTCCAAGGATTACACCTCACCCAGCCTTGTACAGCCATCTTGCACAGCGAACCACTACACACCCATGCAGCAATGCATACATGCATGTCATTACTGGCACCTTGTGTCTGCATGTGGGTTATGATGCTCCCATCCACAGTCACTCCCAGTATAACCCTCG
The DNA here is from genome assembly GCF_019279795.1 of Protopterus annectens. NCBI lineage: Eukaryota > Metazoa > Chordata > Ceratodontiformes > Protopteridae > Protopterus > Protopterus annectens. Next base: position 1,710,067,259 of record NC_056733.1, read on the forward strand.
TTGGCATACCAACAGACGTCAAACACTTTCACATACCCTAGCCCATAGAACCTCCAGATATCCTTTGGGGTGCATGTAGTCCTATGTATTACTGCAGTGTGGCAAACTAAGTAGTTAGGTTGTGTATTTGTGGCCCTTGCAAAGAGTGGCAATGCGAGTCCATTAGAGAGAGTGGTTGTGGTGACAATGGCATCCGTTCACGTGGACAGCCATGTGTGCCACACCTAATGTATGTCTACTATATCTCTGTTGCAGATGTCTCTCACCTACACACATATATGTTCATACAGCACAGCAACATGTCGGCTTTGTGGCACATGTAGTAACGTCATGCACATGTAATAGTAATGACTAGTCAGTCAGGGGTTGACCCCTGTACTGTTAAGCATGTGGCAGACGATGCTTAGGGTTAAGTCTCAAAGCCCTTCTCTGGTGTACTTTGCCTGTCCCACCCACACACTCTCTGGTGGATGTGGAGGTGTACACCTGCTCAGCAGCACCATGTGTATTGTAAGTGATGGACATGATCAGGTGATCTTCACCTATTGCAGTCCTTCTCTAGCTGATTGTATGTTGAACAGCTGTGATGATGTTCCCATAGCCATTTGCATGATAAACACAGTACACTATCTAGGATAAACATGTTGGTATTTGGCCATGACAGTTGCTGTGAGTGGTACCTGGATGTGGTGTTCTGAAACAACATCACAGATGATATCTGGATCTACCTCAAATATCATACACAGTTGGAAATAGCCTAAAGACAGGAGGGTGATGTGCCACACATGACTACAGCATGTAAGTGTAGCTATGCTGCATTGAGACTACTGCCTGTTTAACATGTTGTGTGTGGTAATGGCTATTCTGCATGTTTTCATACAGGCATGACAGTACTCTGTTCGTGAGGGACCTCCATCTGTAGGGCCATCTGTGAATTGGTCAGTGTGTGGAACCATTTGTTTCCTGTGTTACACACTGAACACACATCTGTGCACAGCAGGAGCATAGTGTGAGGACTGCAGACAGTACATGATGATAGGGATGTGTTACTGCCATCGCATCCCTGACTGGACATATGTCACGTGAAATAGTGGTATGACAGACACTGTCTGGGGTTCCCAGTGACAAGCCAATAATGGGCAACTGTTCATAGCTGCGGTCACACGTCTACTACGCATTGTACAGATGGCATGCAGTATATATGCATATGTTGTGCTCCCTCAGCAAATGTATACCATCTGTTGTGTTGGGTTGATGGTGATATCTATGCATACTGTTGTAGGTAATCCTGTATGCTGTTGTCTATCAGTAAGCCATATGTGGGTTTAAACTGCAACACCATAGGCTGAATGGGTTGGGAGGTCCCGACAGAACCTCCTGTCCCACTTCAGCTGACCATGGCACCGAGCACCAGCACATCTGGGGCCTAGCCTTGGACATCAACCTCTGTTGGCTCTGCATCACGTTCTGGTGGTACCACCACTGAGGATGGGGCATGTCCCCCCTGGGAGCAGGACCAGACAGGTACATGTCTGCTGTTGTGCGGTCCCAGACGTGTTGCGTTGGGGGCTCACTAAGGGGTTCCAAAGCCAGATATGCAAGCTCAAGGGCAGAGTGTCACATTTACAGGGTGATGCTGCCCCTCCTGGACAGCCCCCAGCACTGCCTCCTTTGCAGCTGTTTAGGTGCAGTGGCAGCTGCCTATGGCTGGGGACCTCCGTCCCACTGTTCCCATAGGCTTGTGAATGCCGAACACCCATCCCTGTCTGAGGTGTATCCCCCCACATGTGTCATATACCAACCCTGTATGCTGTCTTGTCTGTGATCCTACCCTACCTATCCTCCACAGCCATACCTACACTCCTTCCCCCACATCCGACCCTCACCCTATGGAAACATAAGGCCAATTGGCTCCTAGGACAACATCTGCCCTATACATAGCTGTCCATTTCACACACGTGACCACTGGAAACATGTAACCCTTGTAATATGCATCGCAACATATTCCTGATATCCTCACCCCTGTCCCTCGTGCACACGATCCTGGTATGCACACCACGCCTAAATGGTCCAGGTACACATGATGAGGATGACCCCATTGTACACACAACACTACTGGTCCCTCTATGTTTACCCCATTTACCTTTATCATGATGAGGATGTTGCACACAGCACCTTGCATGAGTACTGTTCACACATAATGATCGGACAGATACTGTTGTGTTAATATACATTACATGCACAGAGTGATGTATACGGCCAATGTACAACTGTTTGCATCTATGAATGACACATGTCTGTCTGAGGGAGTCTTGAGATTACATAGAACAACACCACTACATAATACAGGCGTCGCTGGTGTTTCCCATTTCATTCATTTGTAATGCTTTGTTGCCACATGGTATGTTCCTGATATTTCTCTATATATGTATGTACCTATATGCTGGACATAACCACTCACATATACATCTACATGATGGGATACATTCCTATACTGTTGAATGACTGTGCTGTATGATATGTTTGTGGTACTGTCTGTTGTCTGTATATCTGCCATGGCTTACTGGTAAATCATATTAGCTGTGTGTGGAGGATCCTGGTTCCGAACCTTGCAGAGGACGTTTATTTGGTCGCAGGGCAGAATAAGGCCATTGGATACGGAGGGAGTAAGGCACATTAAAGCAGTTGTGAGCGGGTGTGCATGGGTTTGTGAGGTGTTAAGCAATGCTAACCTCTGGTTACAGCTTCTTACACTCGGTTAGCCTCTACATTGCTTTACCAGTGCAATACTCGCATACTGGTAGCCAAACAGGCTTACACCCACTCTCTCCCACACTTGCAAATGCAACAACATTGGTGCTTGCATCTGACACTCACACCCCTGGGTGGGAGCGAGGACCACAATATTACCTTGTGATGTGTATTACATCGGATTACATGCCTACAGTATCGGGAATGGCTGCCCATTAGGCAACGGCATGCCATTCGACTGTATGGAATTGGCGGCCTGTCCAGTGAATTATTCATATTATTTGTGTGCTCCTCTTACAATCTGCTCCCGTCTGGCTGATACATGGGAACTGAGACTCTTCAATACAGACAAGTAATTGGGTTTTGGGACTCACATCCGTCATCCGAGTCATGCTACCACATACCTATTATAGGGTTGCCACCTTTTCAATTGCCCAAGGTGGGACTTTTATGTAGAAACTTCAGATTCAGATTTTGCAGGGCAAAACATACCAACAGCCAGTACAAAGGAAATAGCTTCACTGTTTTGCCTAAATAAAAGCTTATTCTTGTAGCATTATAGTTGCTTATTCTGTTTCTTATAACATTTAGGTGTTTCAGATACAAAATAATTGATTTATGCAACTACTACAGACAATATAGGAAATCTTTGTCCTAACATCTCAGGACATTTGCCATATTTTCAATTATTTTGCAGGACACAACTGCCCAAAGGGGACTGTCCCTTGTAAAGGTGGACAGGTGGTAATCCTAACCTATTCTATCATCTTTCTAAGGTAGTCAGCGGAATATGCGCTTTCTGTCATTACCAGACCTCTCATACGAATGGGAAAGAATGAAAACTGAATCAGGGACACTGCATAACAACATCAGGGACACATTTAGAAGTTTGGTGCTATTAACCTAACACATTGACAGACCCAGAGCATATGTAGTCATATACATTGTCTGAGGTACATACTGTTTATGACTCTTACATGTTGTCATTATTCATTACGTGTATTCCACCGCCTTTCCTCCTAATATCACTAGTTCTAGGAGGGTTTAGGTGGGACAGAGTTAAATTCTGAGTCGTAATCACGGACGTCCCTGGTAAATGGGGACAGTTCAATGGTATGATCCCTATGTGTTCCCCCAATGGTTTACAGATGATCCAGTGGATGTGCTGTTAGGGTTTGGGAGGTATGGGCGTCTTCTATGCCCACAGCGGAATATTACCTACATCCACGGGGTGGTCTTAATACAGCTCGGCCAGCCAACACCTGCACGCCTAAGCCTATAATCGCATACCTATAGTTCCCCTACCTGCCACTCCTCTACAGCACTCATCCTTACTGTGGGCGCAGGTGGGGTATAAACATACCACTACACACTACCCACTCTCCCCGTGTCGGGTCACATCTCATACATTGTGTCAACCCATGTGTTATCAGGCTTGCACAACCTACTGGTCCACGTACATCTACAGCCTGGTCGGAGAAATCATTACAGGGCCTGACTCCAGTCATTAATTTTTGGTGTCCCACAAGGGGCATTGATGTTTATGCTTCAAGTGTAGACCTTGCAGATCTCTCCCACTGGTAGTTTCCTGCCGGTAGTCTGGGAAGCAGTGGTGTATTTACCTTTATTGTGTGTCTGTATGTCTCTCCGGCCTAGCTGGGGGGGTAGGGGGTGATGCTACATGTTACACGTTTGTTTATTGGACCTCCCGCCAACATATGCCTGGCCTGTGAACATATGTTACCCGTAACTGCTGTATCATATCCTAGCTATATACGTGTGTATATTTACTGTAACATATATGTATATCTATTTACATTAATATATACAGATATATCTGCATATGTATGCATACATGTATATTCATATCTTGTTGTCTATATATATATATATATATATATATATATATATGTGTATATATATATATATATATATATATATATATTTGTGTGTGTGTGTGTGTGTGTGTGTGTATATATATATATATATATATATATATATATATATATATATATATATATATATATATATAAAATCTAATGACATATGGGTCTATGGTTGTCTGCATATGTATATATTCATATGTGGGTATGTATCTGTATTCATTCTCTGTATGTATACATTAGTACTATGATGAGGGAGAAGCATATCTCTATCTTACTATGGGTGGATATACACACACATAGCTCTACATACATATGTCTACATCTTGTTATTCCGTTCCTTGCCATATAGATTACACTTTGCTTTAGTGGGTCTCGCAGTGGGTGTGGCTGCTCGTTGAGTGATGCCTCTGCCCAATTAACATATTCGCTTGCATCCCTAGGGCTGTCCATATTGGCCAACATCAGCCAACACCTGCACACCTAGACCCATAAGTAGATACCCATAGTTCCCCCACCCTCGCCTTCTCGACAGCACCCATCCTTACTATGGGACATGGTCGGTTCTGGACACAACACTACATGCTGCCCACTCTCCACTTCACAGGACCCATTTCATACAATTGTCTCGGCCCATGGGTCATCAGGGTTACCCACCCTTGTATTCCGAGTCTGTATACACCGCAGACAAGATGGCCAATCTATCACATTTGTATTATTTTGCCAATTTTTGGGGTGTCCCACAAGGGACGTTCCGGTATGTGTTCCATGATTATAATCCATGGGTGTACTGTGCCCCCCCCCCGGTTGTATCCTGCCTGTGGTCTGGGGTGCAGTGGACACTTTACATTGATTGCGTGTATAGTTCCCGTGTCCGGCTGTAGGGGGGGATGGAAGGGCATGCTGCGTGTGTCATGTGTCTTGCCTGGGCTCCTCACTTCCATTGTCATAGCCTGTGAACATATGTCATTCCTGTGTGCTTTTTCCTATCATAGCTGTATATCTGTATATATCTACTCACACACACAGACGCACACACATATATTGATATATATATATATATATATATATATATATATATATATATATATATATATATATGTATTTATATATGTACTTATATGTGTATATATATATATATATATATATATATATATATATATATATATATATATATATATATGTCTATACATATATGTATATATATTCATATATCTATTTATAATGTATATGTGTATATATATATATATATATATATATATATATATATATATATATATATATATGTATATAACATTGGGTGTCTATTTATGTATGTGTTCAGCGTATTTCCTTTACAGTTAGATCAGTTTAGTACTTGGTGTTGCCGTAGCGGGCAGATCACAGGAATTATTCCATGTGTGGGGAGGCCCTCACATTTGATTATCGTCAGCACAGCACTGACTTAGGACACTGTACATGCCTCTGCATTGTAGCAGTTTCGTCCCGTCCCTCTTCTGCACATCCTATTATTCCATCTGCTGTCGATGTTTCTATGTGCACATTCCTATCATTTATGTCTACAAATGGAATGCATGTGTTACAGAGAATGTACTTCTACATATTGATGTCTGCATGTGTGTATGCATATATACCTATTACAAACTCGCTGACCTGTACGGGGCAGTCCAATTAGAACTGGGCCATCCAACCCTGGCACGCCTGGATCCATAATTTCATACCCAAAGTTCCTCCACCCCACCCATGTTCAACTTACATGGATAACTTCCATTATGCACTTGTTATCACAGCCATGACACACCTCCAAACATTGCCCTCTCTAGAGCGTTAGGGTCCCTACACATTTGTTGTCCTGCCTCGTGTATTCTCAGGCTGTCCCACCATTTAGTCTTTAAACATACCTGCCCTTGCTTGTGTAATGGTCGGAGGGCTAAACGTTCTTAATAATTTTTGGTAGTCCCAGCAGGGACTATCCTCTGTCTGTGTGTGTAATGTAGACTTAGAAATTCAACTATGTTACTCTCACTGGTAATATCCTGCCTGTGGTGTGTGTAGCAGTGCTTTTCTCATTCTTGGCCAGAGTGATATGGCATACGCTGACAGCACTCTATGATGCTGTAGTTGCTGTTGATTCCCTTCTCATCCCTTGTCTATGCTTTATTGTTATGACGTTCATTCGTTTTATATATATATATATATAAAATATATATGTGTGTGTGTGTGTGTGTGTGTGTGTGTGTGTGTGTGTGTGTATGTATATATATATGTATATATATATATATATATATATAGATATATATAGATATATATATATATAGATATAGATATATTACATCTGTACATACTCATATACATTTCCAATGCTGGGCGCTGCTTACACCCATGCAAGCGCAGTCGTATATGCTTACTGTTTGTTATATATGTTTACTGCCATTTATTTGTGGTTACTTGTGCCATATTCATTATGACAGTACCCCTTTGATTGAAATGATCTGGTTAAAAGTCCCATGTGATACTCAAGTTCACTTTTACATGTTATTATGTCGTTTTTACAGCAGGGCGATATTCATTCCACATTGAAAATGATATGTGCTATAGTCAAACTTGAACCGTGAATGCCTGTTTGTTAAGCGGATGCTCTAACCACTACACTATTCATATGCTGCTTCATTCATAGTTATCCGTACACACACCTCAACACGTTACTGACACAACAGGCATCCATTCTTCAGTTAGGAAAACCGCACCACTACACATGCGCCATTCCCTACTGCTCTGGGCCTGTCCTACATGTTGACTCACTCCAAGTATATTCAGACGTCCCAAGCATATAGTCCTGGGACATACATTCATATAATGGTCAGGGTGTTCATTAAGTCTTCTGGTTCGGCTCATCCGAATGGTGACTGTGACTGCCCTGTACCTGTTTGAAAGTCAGACTTAGCATGTGCACAGAGTTAGTTCCACTGTTAGCATCCTACCTGCGGTTGGGGATGCAGGAGGTTTGCTCACCTCTGGGCGGCTTGATATGACAGCATTAAATACTACGGGGGGTTCCGCTGCTGTTTCCCTTCACATTCATTAGGACTGCTTTATTGTGTCCATGTTCATTCATGTATGTAGATATATATATATATATATATATATATATATATATATATATATATATATATATATGTATCTGTCTGTACATTCACATGCATATACATCTACATGCATTTTTACATTTCCCATACTGTTGAATGACCGCCAGTTACCGTCGCACATACCCGCTTACATCTGCTTTGAGGTGCCATAATCATCCTATTTCCAACTGCCATTTTTGTGGGCATCATTTAAAAGTAGCAGCCCTTGCATAGCTTGAACCCAGGAACAGGAACAGCATAGTCACTGGTTCTACCACTAAACCATCCGTGATACATTCTGTATGGATGGTAATTAGGATATATGACGTTACTACAGGCATTCCACAGTACTGGCAACATATGTGACAGTCAGTTGGTGTACATATGTATAGTACATGTTACTGTTCATATGTTTCTGAGAGGCATATGTATACATTTGCAAGTATACGTATTTATGAATTGGACACATATTTGACAAGTACTTATATGCATGTATTTGTGACGTGTAGCTATGCGAATGTAAGTATGTACATTTATAGATATATGACTACATATCTGGAGTTATACATGGCCATGTATATGAATGACCGCATATCATTTGTATACAGGGATTGTGTGCATCATAACGATGAGGAACATGGATGGGGTATACAATTTGTGGACATGTACTATTTGGAAGATGGCTATGGGGAAACTTCATGGGAACATGTGAAAGGTATTTATTCCTGATAATGCATGTGGGGAGACGTGCATCACGGTCAGGTGTTTAATCCTGGGTCGTAGGTTCTGCAGGACCGGGTGGAGGCTGAGCAGGGTTGTGGTCAAGTACTGCTAATCTGTCTAGTGCCCGGTAGGGTTGCCACCTTTTCAAATGCCCACAGTGGGACATGTTTTGTACAAATGTCAGAGATTGCAAGGCAAAACATACCCACAGCCAGTACATAGGACAGAACTTCACTGTTTTGCCTACATAAATGCTTATTCTTGTAGCACTTTAGTTGCTTATTCTGTGTATTATAACATTTAGGTGTTTCAGAAACAGAATAACTGTTTTATGCAACTATTACATTAAATATAGGAAATATGTTTGTCCTAATATCTCAGGACATTTGCCATTTTTCCAATTTTTTTATGCAGGACACAACTGGCCAAGGAGGGACTGTCCCTTGCAAAGTGGGACATGTGGTAGCCCTAGTGCCCAGTTGTCAATGGGGGTGGACATCGTGTTATGCCACAAAGTCTAATCTTGAGAACAGACACATCCCATGAGGGATGTCCAAAAATTGTAAACGACGGACCCCATTCAGCTGGCTATTCGAAAATGTGGTAGGGTTATGCATGCATGGGATACCTAGTTTGCAAGCCCGAGACTGCCTAGGGGCAACTGCCTACTAGATGTGGGTAAGGGGCACTATGTGCAGATATGGCTGTGCCAAGTTAGCAGCCCGTGTATGGGTGGTTTTGGTGGATGTTCAGCAAGGGGGGGGGGTTGAGTGCTGTGGAGGGGATGAGGGGTATTCAATTATGTATCCTGGTGTGTTGGGGTTGGATGGCTCGGTTCAGGCCAGGCCAATATGTGGGTGTGAGCCAGTAACGTTTCTGTACATGTGTATCACAAATGTTAATGTTCATATGTTTGTGGGATTGTGTTCTGCAGTATGGCTTGTCAGGTCGTATTGTGGATGTGAATGTTTCTTCTTTGGTTTCTTTCTGATTCACCCACCTCTCCCTCGTACACCTCCAGTTCACCTATTGTGCATCCAACCCAGTCTCCCCTTGCTGAATTATTACATTACCCATCACCCCTCACCCCTATATTCCACACACACCATCCATCCCTACTCTGGTTGATGACCCATGGCACAGACAACAGAACACATTGCGTACTCTATATATCTCTGGTACCAATATGGTTGTGAGGACAACTCTGGCATATTTGATCTTCCACATGCTGTACTTCACGCACATAGGTACACGCAAATACCTATCTTTCATGACATGGTAGGTAGACCCTGGTAATACCCATTCATCTTTGGGCCGTCCAGAGAGGGATGACCTGGACCGCGAATGGGCAGATTTTGAGCGAATGCTCTGACCATTGGTAGGGTTGCCACCTTTTCAGATGGCCAAAGTGGGACATCTTCGGGACACACATCAGATTTTACAGGCCGACACATGCCCAAGGTCAGTACAAAGGAGAGTACTTTACTTTTATGCCTATGTGACAGCTTATTCTTTTATCGGTTTAGTTGCTTATTCTGTTTCTTGTAACATTTAGGTATTTTAGATACAGAATTAACTATTTTATGGAACTATTACATAAAATATGGGGCATAATTATGTCCTACAATCGCAGGACATTTAACATTTTTAATATTTTTGGTAAGGACACAACTGCTCAGAGAGGGACTGTCCTTCTCAAGGTGGGACAGGTGGTAACCTTAACCATTGGGCTAGGCTTAGCAAAGGGCAACGATGTGGTAATATGCTGTGTTTCACTTCCACTTAGTATAACAATCAACACTACAATGGAATACGGGCACAGGGTTTTAAATGTCATTTGTTCGAGGGATGGGGACTCAATATTCAGCTACGTTCCTTTGTGTTTACTTTTTATTTTGGTGTTTGCAAAACTGTCTTGTATGCTTTGCATACATTTCAGTATCCACAGACACTGACAGGAGTGATTATTATTAGAGGCAGGCTGCACTAATCAGCATTTTATGTTGCGCGTCTGCAGCCGACATGTTCACGCCTCCGTGCAGCGCTTAGACACGTCCCCTGCACTCGCGCATGTTTCCTATGCACGTGGACGTTGCAGCAGCGTGTCTTCATTAATATGCATGTGGTGCTGCTGCACCATCTCTACTCCACATGGTCAGAACAAGGCTAATGCCATCCTTGCACTGAGCTTCATGAATCCCGGGGTATGTGTTTACAGTTTTGAAAGATAAAAATCTATGAGTGCATCCTGTATAACAAGCTGGTCCAGTGCTCACAGAGTTTGTAAACTACTGTTAAGATATGTTGCCTACAACTTCTTGTGTCTCTGGTATCTAACCTCCTCTTAGTATCACAGGCCCAGTTAACAGATAGTGCTTAGTGGTATGAAATATCATACAGGGTCAACATATTTGAAAGTGTCAATATGAAGCCATTACTTCTTTCCACTGGAGATCAACAGATAATATATGCTTACAAAAACTAAATCTCAGATCCCAACATGCACATCAAATCCAGAATACTTTTACCAGGAAATTGGCATGATGCCTAAGTTCTGTGCTGTGGTTCCCTCTAGTACTGTAGTCTAAATTCAATATCTTGAGCTCAAATATTATATTCTCCAGCTGTAAGTATCAAATCAAGAGCCTTTTGAATGTAAAGCTTGGACAAGGGTTGGCCTTAGCTATTGCATGGCCCAATTTGGACCATTTTGATGAGTCCCCACAGCTGAGCCTTCCTACCTACCATCCCAACTCTCCTTTGACTTGCTGGTTTCTTGGGCCTAAGACTATATAAAATTAAGTGTCAGGAAAATATGCTATTATTACAGATTAAAAATGAAAAATATGTTTATCAGTTTATATTTTGTCATATAACATGTTAAAAAATAAGTAAACTAATGAATGTATGGGTTACCCCCAGATCGAACATCTCCTGTAGTTCCATCTCTCAGGGTCTGCATAACATGCTCAGGCAGAGTATAAGGTACCTGTCTAATGGGCCAATGAGGCCGTTTTCCTACATGGTGCTTCATCAGATGAGTAAACCCTGGCTTACCAGTAAATGTGTTCTTAAACTCAGTAGTACTGCTCAGATCTCCTGAACCTGAGTAGGGGATGACTGCACAATTCCCCATTGTTTGTACACCCAGACATCTTTTTTCTTCTCTATTTTCAGATGAGAGGATATACTAAACAAATAAGTCACTGGGGCTGTGCTTAATGGTTGTGAGAAGAAAAATGAGCTAAAAGGAGCATAAACATTTTCTAACCTCCATTACACATTCTTTTCTCATATTACCCTTTCTCTGACTTCACCAGCTTCTCCTGCACTTCCTCTTAATGATACTAATTTACTACTAATGGACACATAAAACTAATAAATGCATTATCACATTCATGGGTCCATTATGCCTGGTATGAGTTAAGTTATTCTCATTAGGGGTTATAAATAACATTCGGCCATGGGGTAAGGCCAATTTCTATCCAAATATGATAGGTCATTTCAAGTCCACAAAAGGAAGTTGGCTAGGCTTAAAATGGTCTGCAAGGGCAACTAGCCTAGTACTTACCTATGAACCTTTGATTGAAGTTCCTTACCTAGTTAATTCTTAAACCTTCTTAAAGGTATGTATTTTTACAATACCATATAAAGTTGTTGAACTTCCACAGAATGCTTAATCATCATCATCATCATCATCTTCTTTCGGCTGTTCCCGTTAGGGGTCGCCACAGTGGATCATCTGTTTCCATTACTTCCTGTCCTCTGTATCATGCTCTTTCACACCAACCGCCTGTATGTCCTCTCTCACCACATCCATAAACCTCTTCTTAGGCCTTCCTCTTTTCCTCTTACCTGGCAGCTCCATCCTTAGCATCCTTTTCCCAATATACCCAGCATCCCTCCTCAGCACATGTCCAAACCAACGCAATCTCGCCTCTCTTGCTTTGTCTCCAAACTGTCCAACCTGAGCTGACCCTCTAATATACTGATTCCTAATCCTGTCCATCTTCGTCACACCCAGTGCAAATCTTAACATCTTTAACTCTGCCACATCCAGCTCTGACTCCTGCCTTTTCGACAATGCTACCGTCTCCAACCCATATAACATAGCTGGTCTCACTACCCTCTTGTAGACCTTCCCTTTCACTCTTATTGGTACCCGTCTGTCACAAATCACTCCTGACACTCTTCTCCACCCATTCCACCCTGCCTGTACTCTCTTCTTCACCTCTCTTCCATACTCACCATTACTCTGAACTGTTGATCCCAAGTACTTAAACTCATCCACCTTTACCATCTCTACTCCCTGCATCCTCACCATTCCTCTACCCTCTCTCTCATTTACACACATATATTCTGTTTTAGCCCTGCTGACCTTCATTCTTCTCCTCTCTAAAGCATATCTCCACCTCTCCAGGGTCTCCTCAACCTGGTCCCTACTCTCACTACATATCACAATGTAATTTGCAAACACACACACACAATGCTTACTAATAATAATAATAATAATAATAATAATAATAACAACAGTAATAATCTAAGTCCTCTCCTTAAAAAAGTATTTGTCACACACCAAACCACACCACTTATAACAATTTCTGAAAACTTTTTATTTATTTATTTAGTTAGTTAGCTAGTTCTTAAACGGGATAAACAGACAAATACACATAGATCTTTTCCAGCAATATCCCAGGTTACAATGGCAACAGTAAGGATTACAGGCAGGTATAATTTAGATTAGTCACTAAGAATCTTGCTTAGTCTGGTAGGAGGAAGTCAGAATGAAAACCACAAGATTTAGGGACAGCATGCAAAACCCATACCTGTTGTTCAACTTTTTATAATACACTTCCCTCAAAACTCTTCCTGAAACCAGTGTAACCATTTTCCAGCTTTAAGTTTCTGCTTGACCATTCTTTTGTATGTGACTCTGAAACTGTGATACCTCTACAGCGCAGTTACAACTGAATTTGTTTCTGTTGCTGTTTATCCAAATTCAGCCAAGTCAATCATTTTTTCTAAAATGTTCTGCCTCTCATCACCATACTTCTCAACCTGTTAGCAATCTGGACAAAGCCTGACATAATGGGGGGGGGGGGACAAAGGCCCCAAAATAGGGGCAAATTTTAAATATTACTGTTATAAACTTATAAAGTTGCTAGAATAGTAGGGTTTCTGTCAGCATGCATTTTTCTGAAGGATATGCAGTCTGAAACTCAAATGCATGTCGTTATTTAGTGACTTTAATCCTTAGATCGTCCCAGTGATTTGTAAAAAAAATACATTTTTGTATGAGGAGCCAATCAAAAATATTAGGCAAAAATTTGGGCAATCTGCAAAAATCTGTAGAATTGAGAGATATGCCCACCACTCAGCACACACCTCATTTCTCACTTTGCTGGGATTATCTATGGCTCTGTCACAAGTCTTAGTAAACATAAATTACTTCATATTAGTCAAGGTTATTTTATTTTTATTTTATATATTTATTTTTTATGATTAATATTGTTTTTTAAACAGTGAGAGAATGACTATATTACATTTATTTCTTGTAACTGTATTTATTCAGTGACAATCAATCATAAACCCCATGTCAACAAGATAGGCAAAAGAAAACATAGTATCTCTCTAGCAGTATTTAGAATAAACTTAAAATATGAATAAAAGAGGACAAACCACACTGGACCAAAATGAAAAGTTAGTGCTTTCGTTTACTAGGTTAGCAAACTTCTTCAGACAAAAGGAAGTAATAAAAACTTCAATTTATAATTTCACAAGTGATGACATCATTTCCTACGTGTTACAAGACAAGCCTCAATTTAAAGTACCAAACCACTTACAAAGGCATAATAACAAGCCCATCTTACAAAAAATTGTTCTTAAAAATGTGTAAAAAAATCAGATCATTAAATAATAATGAAATAAAAAATAAAGTACATATACATGTACTCTTAAAGGGTGTTATATGAACAAAAATAGAATGCATGTATCTCACCTAAAACAATTTGCATAAAGCAAGACAAATAAATCAAAATAACCATAAATGAAATATCTGTAAGGCTCTAATGCCTATGTCTAATGCCTTCAATTTCAAAACACTTTTAATAGAAACCGAATAATTCAGCCCCGGTGAAGTCAAGGCATTAAGCTTGAGTTGCCAAATAAGCTCCCTCTCATCTAGTTTTAAATCTTTGGGTCCCCCTCTAATATTATCACATATTTTTTTCAATAACCAAAAATTTAAACTCATGGCTAGGAAAAGCATTAATGTGCCTAGCCAAGGCATTATTCAAGTTCTTTTTATCAATGGCATATAGGTGTTCATAAATTCTGCTTTTAAGGGGTCTTTCTGTTTTGCCCACATAAAAGGCAGGACATTTTAGGCATAAACCGAAATAAACAACACCCCTTGTATTACAATTAAATTTACCTTTAATTTGATATTTTTTGTTATTACTGACAAAACAAGTAGTAACATTAACATGTTTACACCAGCGGCAAGCTTCGCATATAAATATGCCACAGTGTGGTAAATAATATTTTGGAATACCATTCTCAAGCATGCCTTTCAGGTTTCTACCTTTTCTAAAGACCACAAAGGGAAAATCCCCCACATGATTTCTAACTGAAACATCATCAAAAAGAATAAAACAATTTTTATAAATGTGGAAAGTGTAAAAGCAACAAAGGAGTGACCAAGGCAAAAACAGTCACTGATATAAACAAAGTCACTGAATCCTTTACCATAAAACAATTTATTGAAGCAGAATGAACCATAAAAAGTGGTAAGCGCTTTCGCATAGAGCTTCCTCAGACCAACAATAAACACAAGAGTGAAAACATCTTATATAAAATAATTTGAACATCAGGTTATGTAAGGGTCTATCCTTCATTCCATCTTGTGATAGCAAGCTGACTGACACAATTTTGGATTTGAAGGTATTTTGTAGAAATGTTATGTTGCGGTTTTATCATAGTAATGATAATATAGATGAGAGGCCCCAAGGGTCTGATAGCAATTACCCCTATTTTAAAAAACTCAGCACTTTCATTCCTATGAATCATCCTTTAGTTGAGGCGTATATGAAACTAACTGAAGATGATATCTATAAGTATTATGACAAACGAGTAGGAGCTACCCGAGGGGGGTTGAGACACAATCTCACCTTTAATGAGAGGAAAGCCTTGAGGCGCTTACAAGATAACTTCAAGATTATTGTGAGGCTGGCTGACAATGGAGGACTAATAGTTGTGATGAACAGCATACATTACACTGAAGCTATGGTGGAGATGTTAAGTGATGGTAGTTGTTATAGTAGAATCACTACAGAGGATGTTTGTAAAATCATTGCAAATATTCAGAATTCGATCATGGATATATTTTCGGGGAGATTAATTTCTGATGACACCTTTCATTTTCTGAGCGTCTCTGATCCATTATTACCCATAATACAAGGACTTCCTAAGGTCCATAAACACTTGTTTAACCCACCCATGAGACCTATTGTGTCAGGTGCTGGGTGGGTTATGGAACCTTTATCAATATATGTGGAGAAATATATTAGACCAATTATTAATATGAACAAGGTCGTACTTAGAGACTCTAAACAGTTTCTTTTGGACCTTTATGGGTGTATACAAGGTGTAGCTGATGTTGATGATTTAGTGTTTGTCACCATGGACATTCAGTCCCTTTTTACAATGATTCCAAATGAGTTGGGCTTGAGGTATGTGCACGAATATCTCAGGGCCCACAGTGAATATCAAGACAAGCAGATTAATCTTATTTGTTATTTTTTAGAAATAATAATAGAGAATAACATTTTTACTTTTCATGGAGACATTTATATTCAGAAACACGGCGTAGCTATGGGCACTTCTTGTGCCAATAGCTATGCCAATATGTTTCTAGCACAATGGGAGAATGTTGTGTTGTTCCCATCTGAAGAATTTAAAGCTAATGTAGTTTTTTATCAACGGTTTGTCGATGATTTGTTTTTTCTTTGGGGAGGATCTATAGCTGCCTTGTATGATTTTTCCACCTTCATGAATGGCCTATGTGAATGTCTAAACTTCAATATGAAGTTCTCCAAGACACACATTGAATTCCTTGAATTATTTATTGAAAAGTTACAAGGGTCTATTATCAATAGTGGTATTTTCCGTAAATCCTGTTTTAGGAGCACTTTACTTAGTAGGACCAGTATGCACCTCAATTACATTTTCCGTAACTTGATACGCGGACAGGGTATTAGAGCCTCTCATTTGAACCCCACATTTGAGGGTTTTCAGACTGAAATTAGTTCTTTGGAACAAAGACTTATGTCAAGAGGTTATGGGAAGGAAGAGATTGTTAATAGTTGGTCTGATCTAGGATCACTAAGGGAAGGTGCAACAGCACCTTATTATGGTCCTGTTATTAAGACATCATCGTGTGCCCATGAACAGTTCACAGTTGAGAGGGGCTTTGTGAAGATACCTCTGTTTTATACACAAGATAATAGAGCACTCACTGAGCTCTTCAGGCAGCATTGGTCTATCTTGCAAGTGGACTCCATGGTTGGTGGTATAGTTGGTGATAAGCCTTTGTTTTTATACAGAAAGAATTTGAAGAGGTTGTTATGCCAAGGTAGGGATTTGGGTACCAATGCCATGAGGATAGGAGTGACCCGCCCCTGTGGTACTTGTAACTTCTGTGGTCTGATTAATACTTCTGAGACTTTTAACCATCCTGATTTAAAAAGAGCATTTACTTTTCATGTAGATGCCAATTGTAGAACCACAAATGTGGTTTATTTAGCTGAGTGCATCCACTGTAAATCCTTTTACGTAGGGAAGACCAACAGGTCCTTACGTGAGAGGATGAGGGAACATATGTACAGTATTCGGGTACATTCTGATCATAATGCTCTATTGAAACATGTTGCAGAGTGCGGTGAGACACACAAATTCATGTTTAGGGTCACTGACATCATAACACCCACTATCAGAGCAGGAGATATTTGTAATCATACGGAGTATAAGGAGACCAATTGGATGATTATTTTGAGAGCCAATAGGGGCAGTGGCCTGAATGAACAGGCTTCTTTGAAGCCGTTGTTAAAAAAGCGTAGGGTTAGGTAATAGTATTTGATTTTATTGTGTATATATTGTATTTTTAGGTTTTAAATGTTTGTTTTTTATATTGATGTATAGATGTTTATATGTTCCCTATGGTCTCTGATAATACTGCCTTGTATTGTGTGTTTGTTTATTATGGTAGTAGGTTTTTAAGGGCTGATTGGTGATTAATTGGTACTCATTCATGATTGGAGGACCTGATGTTCAAATTCTTTTATATAAGATGTTTTCACTCTTGTGTTTATTGTTGGTCTGGGGAAGCTTTATGTGAAAGCGCTTACCACTTGTTATGGTTCATTCTGCTACAATAAATTGTTTTATGGTAAAGGATTCAGTGACTTTGTTTATCTCAGTGACTGTTTTTGCCTTGTTCACTCCTTTGTTGCTTTTACACTTTCCACATTTTATTCTTTTTGAGAGCAACGGAGCATTTACCTGGTGGATTATTATATTTATTTTGGTTTTAATTTTTATAAATGATTGATTTCAATAAGGGAGCATCAATAGAAAAAGTAGTGATGAAACCCAACTTAGCTGTATCCGTCCCCATTAAAGAAACTGAACAGCTAGTGTCAAGTGTATTCACATTAGAAGCCATTATTGGTACGTTGTTGCCAACTACACCAAAATCAGTGCAAATGTTAGACTGTCTAACGTCTAATTCAGTAATAGTAGAAGCATCGTTAACATTTAATAAAGGTTTAAAAAAGCCTTTAGATCTTTTTAAAGATACTTCACCAATAACATCTTCAACTAGCTTAGCCGGATAACCACGCTTAATAAACATCTCCTTCAATAAGTTACATTCAGTAATGAAATCACATTCCAAAGAAACCATCCTTGCTGCCCGTACTAGTTGGCCCTTAATTACCCCCTTCTTCTGAAAGAAAGGATGGCAGTTGAAAAAGTGAAGGAATGCATTAGAATAGGTGGATTTCCTAAATATTTTTGAAGTATACTTATTCAAACAGTAGTTTTTGGTTAGATCAACATCCAAAAAGGAAATGTTATCAGTGTTAAATTCCCATGTAAATTCAAAAAAGTTGGTAAATTTGGTAATATTTTGAATAAATAGATCAGCTGAAAATCTGTCACCTCGCCAGAGTATAAAAATATCATCCAGGTAACGGGTGTACCATGAAGCTCTCTCCTGGAAGACTGCATCCTTAAAAGGAATTTTTTTCTCCCAGAAGGCCATAACTGTGTTGGCAAATGTGGCCCCACAGGGAGAGCCCATGGCAACACCCGATCTCTGCAGATAATATTCATTGTTGAATAAATAATTATTACTCAGAACTAATTCTAACAGATAGATCACCAAATCAATACATGAACCATCAATACATTTCTCAAGTAAAAAATCTCTAATCCACTCACATCCGATATCCTGTGGTATAATAGTGTATAAATCCCAGACGTCAATTGTGAGGAAATTAAAGTTTTCCAAAAAGGGAAGATCATTCATAGCTCCTAAAAATGCCCATGAGTCTCTGCAAATCTGAGGCTCATTCTCTAGTTCATTCTTGAGCTTAGTGTCAACAAATTTAGAGCAACCATAAGTAATAGATTGCCTACCATCAATAATTGGGTGAAAAGGGGGGATCAATCAAATTTTTATGTATTTTGGGCAAGCCAAATAAAGTGGGAATCAATGGCTGTGGAATAGACAAAAAATTAAACAAGTCAACGTCAATATGTCCATCAATAAATAAATCATTAATGAAGCCTTTAATACGTTGATATGCCCCATTAAGTTCATTCAAAGATACTCTAACATAGGCTTCGTTTGTCAAAAGCATACCAATTCTGTTATTATAATCCACATTGTCCATGAAAACCAAGCCACCCCCTTTATCAGGCTTCATGACATGGATGTTAGCGAACCTTAAATCCTCTAACACATCCCTTTCTGATCTAGACAAGTTAAATGATTCAATACTACTTAAACCCCTTTTGTTTAAAGTAGTTCTGAAGTCATTCTCACAGATTTTTTCAAATAATAATATAGAGGGGTGTAATACAGGGTAAAATACACTGGCAACTCTAAAGTCCTTAGTCAAACTCGAATTGTTCCCAAACATCACATTCAAATTGAGTTTCTGGGTGTAAATTTTTAAATCAATCAAAATCCTGGCTAAGTCACTTCTAGTAGAAGGAACAAAAGTTAACCCTTTAGCAAGAACTTCAATGAGCAACGAACTAGGGACAAAGGTAGAAAAATTATAAATTCTGAAGTCCTGTGCACTGTTCAATAAGACCTGAACAGGTTCCTGTAGGACATTAATAAAGCCAGAGTCATTCTCAGGACTAGGGGGAGGAATTATTTCCTCCTCCTGTTCTGACCTTTCTTTTTCCAAAATTGTCACTTTTGTGAGCGGTTTTGTTGGCCACCTGTATTTGACTTTTTGTTCCCCTGAAAACTCTGATTAGAAATAGAGTTTTCGGTGTTATTATTAATGTTATTATTATTAGTACTCGTACTAATAAGCCTATTAGCCAACCTCTCACTCCTTCTGATCGGGGATACATTGTTAGATGTAGTACCATTCATTAATGTGCCATTATTATCAGCATACATAGAATTGTCACCAAGGTCAGATGAAGCTCTATTTAAATTGGAAATAGAATTAACATTCAAAATGGAAGGAGGCGGGGGATATGCTAAGCCTTTCCCATATACTAAAGCATTCCTAATAAGTTTTTTATTTTTATTCTCCTTAATTTTCAGCAAAGCATTATCAATGCTAGTAAAAATATGCAAAAAGTCATATTTGTAATGCAAAAAGTCATTGTCCATTCGAATACTTGAGTCCAATTCAACTAATTCAACTTTCAAAGTGTCCATCTGAGCACAATAGTCCTTAATCAACAGTTGCATGAACTCAACTCCTTGTCAGTCAAATAAACTTAATAAGTCTTTGTGAATAGTTGAATTAGAAATTAGACCTGTTGGAAAGCACCACTGTCTCAGTCCCTTGGGCACTTGTTGGCATTTAACACACTCCGTTAAATATTGCACTTCAATTTGAAGTTTTTTGAAACTAAACAATTTAGTGTCATAAACTTTAAGGTAATTCACTAGTCTATTTTCATCATTATTCATGTTTCTTAAATTGTCGGTTTGTATGGACCCGTTAATGAAATAAACTGGGTCCTTAAACCAGTCATCTAATACCGGAAAAACAGATGAAGTACTTACTGCACCAGCAGAATTGTCCATGCTAGGAATGTGTTCGTTAGAAGCATGAAGAATCACCGGTGAAGTCCGAACACCAGAACAAAGCAACAGACAAGAATTAGAAGTCCCTGGGAGCTGGTTGCCCCGATCCTGCGATCCTAAGGCGTTCTCTGACACACCAGGGCCAAACGGATTTGGTAAGTTGTGTGTAGCAGTGGAACTAGCACTTCCGGTAACTCGAGGCAAGACAGTAGCAACCTGATTGGCTAAGGTGTCCACTCGTTGTGACAACAATTCAATTAAAGCAGTTAATTTCCCCATAGTGTTGGTGTCCGTGTTAGACAGGGAATCCACAGTAGTAAAAAGAGGTTGAGATCCAGCTGCAGCAGAGTCCTCCATAGTCTCAACAGCCAAAAAATGAAAAACTGATAAAAAGCAAAACTACAAACATAAAATATGAATAAAAGAAGACAAACAACAATGGACCAAAATGAAAAGTTAGCACTTTCGTTTACTAGGTTAGCAAACTTCTTCAGACAAAAGGAAGTAATAAAAACTTCAA
This sequence comes from Protopterus annectens, assembly GCF_019279795.1. Taxonomy (NCBI): domain Eukaryota; kingdom Metazoa; phylum Chordata; order Ceratodontiformes; family Protopteridae; genus Protopterus; species Protopterus annectens. Next base: position 1,710,088,604 of record NC_056733.1, read on the forward strand.
TTTATAATTTCGCAAGTGATGACATAATTTCCTACTCGTTACAAGACAAGCGTCAATTTAAAGTACCAAACCATTTACAAAGGCATAATAACAAGCCCATCTTACAAAAAATTGTTCTTAAAAATTTGTAGTAATAATAAAAATTCGGTTTCTATTAAAAGTGTTTTGAAATTGAAGGCATTAATGCGTTAGAGCCTTACACATACTTCATTTATGGTTATTTTGATTTATTTGTCTCGCTTTATGAAAATTGTTTTAGGTGAGATGCATGCATTCTATTTTTGTTCATATAACACCCTTTAAGAGTACATGTATATGTACTTTATTTTTTATTTCATTATTATTTAATGATCTGATTTTTTTACAATTTTTTAAGAACCACCTACAAGTACCCATATTTCAGAACACTGATCAGGCTTATAATTGCTCTACTGTGCTCTTCTTGGTTAACAATAGTGACAACACTAACTACTCTAGTGCACCCTGTAAATGAATGGGCTCAAAGGAGATCATGCATATTGCTGTAGAATCTACTACAAATTGCTAACGGGAGAGATAAGGACCTTTTGTCATTTCTCAAATATTTCTTGGACTTGGGAGGGATAACATAAGCTACAGATTCTTTTATCTGAGGTACAACTTTTATGTGTGTATGTATGTATGTATGTATGTATGTATGTATGTATTTAGTTATCTGTTTAATTTATATTTGTAAATGGGTATAGAGGGCTAATCCAGCTGGATGATTGTCAGGCTCTGTCTGAAGAATATATACAACATACATTCAGTGCAGTTAATACAACTTAGACCAAGGAGACAGCAATATGGCAAGATATTCTCCTGATTAATTAAATATGGTCCTCAAAGCCAAAGACTGAAACTGAGAATGTATATATGGTCCTCAAAATCAAAGATTGAAACTAAGACTGTATAATTATTTTCTTCTAGAATGGGCCATCCAAGACTGACACTCAGGATATTAGATGTGTAAAAATATTTGAAAGCTAAGCTAGCAAATGTTATTGTTCTCTTTGCTTGCAGAAATGTGTCCTTTATATCACATCATAGTGATTTAATTTCAGATTTATTTAGAATGTATTTCTTATATTTCATTCAGTTGTACAGTGTATCAGGTAACAAAAGCAACTATAGAAAATATACAGCATTCCAGATATGAACAAAACATGCACGACATAGACTCCGAATTTATTGACAAATTCAAGATCTGTAACTATGTGAATGAAGAGCGCTATCTTCAGCAGTTTTTTTTTTAAACTGTAGAACTGCAGACGGAATCCTTACTACACAAAAACAGGCAATTTAAAATTTTATTAGGAAGGGCCAAGAAATCAATTTAATCCCATCTGTTCCAGAAAAAGATCAAAAGTGAGTATATATTTCTGCCTGGAGATCATTCCTTGGGGGAATGTGAGGTTGTAGTATAGCTAGATTGTCCCGCTAGTGCATCACTAAGCAGCTGACTTATTATTTCCATATGTAACATAGACTAATTAGCTGGAGAATACAATATGCAGGAAGGTTCACAAAATGTCTGTCCTATTCAAGATAGCATAGTCCTTGTGAAGAATTAGGAGAATAACTGCTCAGTTTCAGATACTGTCTCAAAATACGTACATTAGGATGGAGCACAGGAGATTTTTTTTTTTTGTTTTGCAAAAGCATTGATGTTAAATCAGTATTCTTGAAACTTTAAGAAGAGTTCTTCAAGCACTCCAAAAGGTCCTGGTCACCAAGTAACTGGATGCTGAGTGGGAATTAGGTAAGCAATCGCCCAGCTACAAAGTTTCTGTGCAGAAACTTGCCATCTCAAATATTTTTTTTTTCTTTCTTACACATCCTGCCAAGATGCGCCAAGCACTCCATTGTCATGCACAGGCATCACTCAGTAACTCACCAGCTGTAAAGTAGTCATCTATGTATAAGTGCAGATAATCCTTTATAATTTCTAACAATAATGATATATGTGTCTCAGGTAGGTCACCTTCCAAGATTTTAAAGTGGGGATTAATGTTATCTACTTACTCATGGTTTTGCTTAACTAGCCACATGATTTTAATTAATTCACTTTCAAGGGAAAACAACCTCTATTATTCAACTGGAAAAGGGAGGCCCAGCACACAAGCTACTCTGCATTACATTAGTTTGATCACAGAAGAGGACAGCTAACTCTTGCAGATTTGTCCTTAAGTGGATTTTATATTAGATTTACCCTCCAGTTATTCCCTCTATTTGTGCTTGTTCCGCCTGTATTATGCCATCCTGAATGTTTCTTTGACTTCTTCCCTCCTCTTTAGGTATACAATTCAGTGGATCCACAAAACTTTAATATTTGCTTTTTTTCTGTTGAATCAAAGATTATTTTTCATATTGCTGGCACTTGTGGTATCAGGCCTAGCTAAGATGCATCTAACTTCAAGAAAAAAAAAAAGTATTTCCTTTGCCAGACTGGAAATTTTAAAACTCACTTTTACACACACTATTTCCATGATTAGTGTACCTTGGAATAAGAGGAGTACTCCAAGATACCATAGCCTTAGACTTAGTATTCTATCATTCATGTTTCCAATTCTGAAGTTTAGTCTGCCAATGACATTACTGTGCTAAGAACTGACAACTCACTACACAACCTTCAAAAGAATTTACAAAACTGTTACAAACACAGATTGAACTAACTAATTCACAAAACATTATTCATTAAGTGCAACAAAACAACCTCAAGACTTTTTGCTATTCATCATATATTAATAAACAAGTCATCCATCATAGTCTCAGACAGAAAGCTTTTACCTATAATAACTCAACAAAATACCTAAGAATGAGACTACACCTATACCTCACATCTGACATCCACACAGAATATATAACACATTAATTTATGTCACAGATCAAAATAGCATACAAATATGCAAACTACCTTCCCCAAGGGGAAAGGTATTACATTACAGATGCTGCTACCTAAAACAGAAAACTATTTACCTTTATGTTACATTCAGTCCTGAATATTTTCATTACTCAAGTAGCAATAATACATTAAGTATGTAGGTTTGCTACTGTAGGATGTCCAAAGAAATTTCACTGTTTAACTTATCTAAGCAAAGGGCAAAAGTGTACATAGACAAACCATTCAGTAAAAACTGCAATAACTGTAGTAAAGACTCAACCAAGCTAGAATCTTCACTGTGTAATACCTTAAACCTCCTGTAATGGAGGCCCATGGGATATATGCACATAACCCCGCAAGAACATACTGGTATATCAGCAACATGGCTTCACAATGCCCACGACTTTTACAGAGATCTAAGTGGATGATTGTAACAGCAAGGGCCAATCTTTTTAACTAGACACCTTTACCTTCAAACTGTTAAACTGATGATATCTCCATCCCCTATAATTACAAAGTCAGCAAAGGAACACTGATACATATTTCAATTTCAATAATTCAGATGTCTTTATCTTAATCAGATCCCCTTTAATTAAGGTCATAGGTGAAAGGCCCTTCTCAAAATTAGCCTCAGTATCCCTGAACTCACTTCCGTAACACGTAAGAAAAAATAACTAATTTCAAAACATTTAAAAGAAAACTAGTACAGCATTTCAGTAAGGGAGATAAATGTTTATGTTTTGACATAGACTAAAAGAAAACTAAGCAGCATACTCACAGAATATCTACCTAAAGTACTAACCAACCAATTTAACAACATGTAGAAATGTTTTTTCATCAAGGTATATTTTTAATGCCCTTGTGATGTTATTGCTCAACACTGCATCATTGTATCACTGCATCATACTACTGCATGCATTTCAATGAATTTAGACATGCTGTTATTGTTGATTTGACCAGGATTTTTGCAAAAGAGACAGAAAAATAGCTCTCTAGTGAGATGAGCAAAACTAAATAAACAAACTTTAGCTTGGTCAAAATTAGATACTTTTCTTAGTGTATGTGTACATTGAGTAAGTTACTCAAACTGTTCTTCATGTAAATGCAAGTTATTATTATTATGAAAGTACTGTCTGATTGCACGTTTAAGCTTATATTATGTACTGTGTTGACTGTTTGTATATATTCTGTGATTGGTATGCTCCACCTTATATTATGTACAGTGTTTTGATTGTTTGCAAATATTCTCTGATTGGTATTCTCCATGTTATATTATGTACAGTGCTGTAACTGTATATATTGTCTGTTTGGTATGCTCCACCTTATATTATGTACAGTGTTCTGAACGTTTCTATATATTGTCTGATTGGTATGTTCCGCATTATATTATACACAGCGTTCTGCTGTTTGTATATATTGTCTAATTGGTATTCTCATAGGTTCATTGGTTCATACTAGGCTATCTGCCCTAGGGCATTTATAAGCCTAGCCAGAATGTGTTTGGCTTTCGCCACCCATTTTAAATTTATTTTGCTATGCCCTTTTTCGAGGTTAGTATACTATGCCTCTATCTAACAGTGACACAGAAGTGATACCCGGGGTAAACCTACGATCTCCCATCCACTCATCAAGATTCCTCTTGAAGAGAGTCAATGAGGGACTCTGCCTAACCTGGACTGGGATTTTATTCCAGAGTGAAGGGAGCCTCTGGGTTATGAATCTGTCCCTCCAGCATGTCCTATTTATTTCAGTGCTGAGGTTCAAGTCTCTCGAGCGCGTAGCTCGATGCGATTTGGATTTTCTGAGGTGCAGCATGTCCATTAATTCCTGGTTGGACATGGCTTTATACGTCAGGCACAGATCTCCTCTGAACAGGCGGTATGCCACTGAGTAGAGCTGGAGTTTCTTTAACCGGGCAGCATATGGCATCTGTTTGAGCCCTTTGATCCTCTTGGTGAGGTACTTTTGGGGTCTTTCCATTTGCTGCAGGTGTCTGGTAAGGTACATCCCAAAAGGGGTATTGTACTGAATTATGGGCCTGATGAGGGATGAGTAAAGAGGCACGATGACCTCCCCTGATCTAGATGTGAATCCCTTCATGATTAGGTGGGCTATATAAAATGTTTTTCTAACCACTTTGGCCATGTGGTTGTCAAATGAGAGATTGCTATCAACTTGGGTCCCCAGGTCCCTAATTACTTCTTCTGTACTTAATGGATTTCCACCTATGTGGTAATTTGTGGGCACTTTGTTTTTGCCAAAGGGGATGACTATACACTTTTTGGCATTTAGCTTGAGGCCATGGCTCTGGCACCAGTTGTCTGTTTCTATGAGGCCCTTTTGGAGGATGCTTGTGTCGGCTGGAGAGTTGATTATGGCACCCAGTTTGCAGTCATCTGAGAACTTCGTCAGCCACAGTCCTTCCGTGTTGGCCTGTACCTCCGAGAAATATATACCGAACAAGAGAGGTCCCAGGACTGAGCCTTGTGGGACGCCACTTGTAACTGGTTTGGAGTCTGACATGGCTCCAGCAATTCTAACCATGTGGGTTCTGTCCTTGAGCCAGTTTGCAATCCATCTAGTGACATAGGGGTTTATATTTAAGCTGGTGAGCTTATCTATAATGCCTGAGTGGGGTATTGTATCGAAGGCTTTTGCGAGGTCCAGGTAGGCTGTGTGGACCACCTTCCCCTCGTCAATGGCCTTGGTGACTGTTTCAAAGAAATCAACCAGGTTTAAGAGGCAGGATCTGCCCTTAACAAAGCCGAGCTGGGTAGGATCCAGTGTTTGTAGGTCCCCAATATCTTTATTTATGAGGTCCATGATGATCCTTTCCATAGCTTTGCAGACCAAGCTAGTCAGGCTTATGGGGCGATAGTTTCCAGGATCCGTTGAGGCACCACCTTTATGGAGAGGGACCACTGTTGCTGTACACCACTCTTTGGGCACATATCCTGTAGTAAGGCTGAGATTGAACAGTAGTTTTATGTTTGGGTTTAGCTCTTCTTTGAGTTCATGTAGGACGCAGCCGGGACACCATCTGGTCCCATTGATGCTGTGTTTTTGCTTTGGAGAGGCGGCTCTTACCTGAGCATCTGAGATGTCAGGGGCAGCACTCTGCTGGGATAGATATTTGCCCTTTTGGTGGGGGTAGTTTGCGCTGAACCTGTCAGCTAGGATGTTGGCAATGTCTGTGGGTTCGGTGTATTTTTTGTCATTTTGGACTAATTCTGAGCATATCTGGGAATTACCACCCAGGTTCCTAACATAACTAAAGAAAGCCTTGTGATTATCCTTAGTGTCCTGTGCAATTTTTCTCTCGAAGCTGGCCTTAGACAATTTTATGTGTGCCCGTAGTTTTTGCTAATACTGATCAGTGATGCCTTCCCTTTTGGGATTTTGCTTTATCATTTAGTAGCTTCCTCCTTCTATTGTATAGTTTGTTTATGGCTGGGGTCCACCAGACAGGACGTCTGCCTTTGGAGGATTGGGTCTTGGTTTTATTTGGGATCGCATGATCCATGCATTCCTGAAGGTGTTCATAGAATGCGTTTATAAAGGATTCTGCGGTCTGGGCTGTATTTTCCACAGGCCCGGGGGCTTTGAAGGATTCCACCTCAGTTTTGAGGAGTGTAAAATTTGCTTTAGAGAAGTTTTTCACTGTGGTTTTCTGGGCAGGGGTGGGGTCGGGATGTGAATATCCAGTGAGATTAGTTTATGGTCTGATCTTACCAGTGAGGGATACACTTCTGGTCTGCAGCATAGAGTCCCCATGTTGGTGATGATCAGGTCCAGTATGTTTTCCCCTCTTGTGGGAGTGGTAACAAGTTGTTCCATAGCATTTGAGTTTATAAATTCTAGGAACCTTTGGGCTAGGGTGTTGGAGCTAGAGTAATGCTCCCAGTCTATGTTTGGGTAGTTGAAGTTGCCCAATATAATGGTGTTTGGAGAGACCTTCATATTTTCCAGTGTTCTCAGGAAGGCCGAGTGGGGTTCCTGGTTTTGGGAGGGTGGTCTGTAGCAGGCTATAAACTGGAAGGCAGTTTTACCCACTGTTAGTTGCACATGGATAGTCTCTGATGCTTCGTGCTTTGCCACCAACCTGGAGGTGTGGGTATCTTTGATGAATATCGATACTCCCCTCCTTTTGTGGTTCGGTCCAAGTTTTGGGGCGAAAAGCATGGTATGAGGTATAACCTGGTAGTGCTGGGGTGCTCTCGGGAGCCCTGAACCAGGTTTCTGTTACTGCACAGATATCGATGTTCTCCATGCTAAGGAGAGTTTTGAGTGCGTGCATCTTGAGGTTTAGACTTCTGGCGTTGAGTAGCATTACTCTTAGTTTCTTATCCCTTGTGATACCTATGGAGGTGGGTTTGTCTTTTGAGCCTTGCCTAAAAAAGGCACTATGGGGGTAGCAAGAGCCTTTGCCAATATCCGAAAGCCCAGGGGTGACAGGTGCAAGCCGTCCCTAGCGAAGCATCGTGGCTTGTCGAGCATATCATCCCAAGCTGACAGGCATTGGATCCCCTTTGAATGACACCAGTACTTAAGCCAATTGTTGAAATTGATCATCTTGTCTTCATATTGTGGCATCATTCTTGGTGAGGGTAAGATGCTACTCAAGGTCAGGGTCATACCGGCCTGGGCTACATGCTCAGAGAGCTCCTTTATGTCTCTTTTCATGTAGTCCAGGGAGGTGCGTCTCAGGTCATTCACACCAGCATGGACAATGACTGAGTCATATTTGTACTTGCCTTGGAGTGACCTGAGTGCTTGTGTTATGTGGCGGATCCTAGCACCCGACAGGCTGCTCACCGTGACCCTCTCCTTGTTCAGCCTGGTGGCGGGGCGTCAGTGTGCCTGACGATAGTGTCACCTATTACAAGTGTATCAGGTGTGTTGTTTAGTCTTAAGGGCTGTGACTGTTTGGCACACTGGCTTTGTGAGATATGTGTTGCACGTGTTTTGTTTTGGGGTAGCGACTGCTTGGGTGTCTGCTTTGGAGGTCTCTGCTGCTTCGGCAGATCTTTATTTAGAGCCTCAGTATGTTTTGTGTGATTATGTGTTTGGTTTGCTGTCGTGGTAGGTCTATGTGAGACTGGAATTGTAGTGAGTATGGTTTCCTTCTCCTCCTGACTGGTTATGCCAGTACTGAGTTGAGAGAGCTTAGCCTCCAGTTTGGCTATATGGATGCATCTCTCACATGTGTTGGAATTTGTTGGGAGGAGGAGAGGGTTGTCTGTGTACATGAGGCAGTTGTAACATTGCCTCAAGATTCCCAGATTCACAAGCTGGACCGGAGAGGAGATTCTCCACCTTATATTATGTACAGTGTTTTGACTGTTTTGAATATATTCTCTGATTAGTATGTTCCACCATATATTATGAACAGTGTTTTGTAAATATTGTCTGATTCGTATGCTCAAAATGATTTTTAATAATGGATCTTATTTATGCATCAGTATTATTTTGCTTGTGTTTGCTTAAGTAGTTCAAGTGATGGCTATAAATTGTGTTTGGAGATACTTCACATACTGGGTTGACAAATTAAATAACTATATATGTATAAACATTTATCTGCCCATATAAATATCAAAGAAAACTGGGCTTAGTAGACAATCCCTGGGATTCATGAAGCTTGCGCCAGGTGCAGGCATAGCGTTGGGGTTCTAACACCAAATATGGCCGGCGAGCAATCCAGGTACAAGCTGTTTCCACGTGCACTACCTGCGTATGCTACGCCCACACAGCTCCCGGCCCCTGTATGCTATTTACCCCAGTTGCAGCAGTGTAACATGCAAATGAAGGTATTTAGCCATCTAGTGTAAGCATGCAGAAATGCAAACCGAAAAAAAAACGGTTTACATTTTTGCAAACAAAAAATCTGAGCCATGACAGCCGGCCAAACATATGTATTATATCGTTAATATATGCCAATGGCTAAATATATAGCCATTGGCATAAAAAAATGTGCAAAATATAAAAAGAACATTAAATTTCATTTTTCGCACTATCACGAAGTTTAAGCGCAGGGCAGCAGCGCACAAACCGAATCGCAAGAAAAATAGAAAAATATAGAATAAAATTGCAATGTAACACATATCATGATTTTTCCATAATAGTCAATGGCAGGCATGTTACACCACACCATGGCGCAAGGGTTGCTAAGGGGCTGTGACAGTGTTTTGCGTGGTAGATAGGAATTAGTAGGCA
>NC_056733.1:1710100218-1710227718 GCF_019279795.1 Protopterus annectens
CCTAATGTAGACTGGAATCTTGTTCCAGAGCATGGGAAGTCTCTCGGACAGGAATCTATCCCTCCAGCACATCCTATTTATTGTTGTGGTGAGGTTTAGATCCCTGGAGCGTGTGGTTCAAGGGGATATGGCTTTCTTTAGGTGGAGCATGTCCATCAATTCTGGATTGGACATGGCCTTGTATGTCAGGCAGACATCACCTCTGAGTAGGCAGTATGCAAACGAGTACAGCTGAAGCTTCTTCAGTCAAGCTGCATAGGGCATCTGCTTGAGGCCAGTGATCCTCTTGGTGAGGTACTTCTTTGGTCTTTCCAGTTGTTGCAGGTGTCTTGTAAGGTACATCCCTAATGGGGCATTGTACTCTATGATGGGTCTGATGAGTGATGCATAGAGGGGCCCAATGACCTCTTTCGATCTGGTTGCAAACCCTTTTGTGATTAGGTGGGCCACATAGAAGGATTTTCTAACCACTTTGGCAATGTAATTACCAAAGGAGAGGTTACTATCTACTTGGGTCCCTAGATCCCTTATTACATCTTCCATATTTAGGGGCTACCACCTATGTGGTAGTTTGTGGGTACTTTGTTTTTTCCAAAGGGGATGACTATGCACTTTTTGGCATTTAGCTTGAGGCCATAGTTTTGACACCAGGTATCTGTCTCAGTGAGATCCTTTTGGAGGATGTCTGTGTCAGCTGGAGAGTCAATTATAGCCCCTAGTTTGCAGTCATCTGCGAACTTGGTCAGCCATAGTCCTCCTGTGCTTGCCTGTACCTCTGAGAAGTATATGCCGAACAGGAGGGGTCCTAGGACTGAGCTCTGGGGAATGCCACTTCTAACCGGTTTAGAGTCAGACCTAGCTCCCACAACTCTTACCATGTGGGTTCTGTCAGTGAGCCAGTTGGCAACCCATCTCATGACGTAGGAGTTTATGTTCAGGCTGGTGGGCTTGTCTATAATACTTGAGTGGGGAATGGTGTTGAAGGCCTTTGCAAGGTGTAGGTAGGCTGTGTGGACCACCTTTCCCTCATCTATAGCCTTGGTAACTGTTTCAAAGAAGTCCACCAAGTTTAGGAGGCATGATCTGTCCATAACAAAGCTGAACTGGGTAGGGTCCAGTGTTTGGAGGTTTCCAATGTCTCTGTTAATGAGATCCATGATGACGCACACCATAGCTTTGCAGACCAAGTTATTCAGGCTTATAGGGTGACAGTCCCTAGGGTCTGTTGTAGCTCCACCTTTGCAGAGTGGAATAACCATTGCTGTGCACCACTCTGTGGGCACATAGCCTGTGGAGAGGCTGAGTTTAAACAGTGTGTTTAGGTGAGGGGTTAGTTCATCTTTGAGCTCATGTAGGACACAGCCTGGGACACCGTCCAGTCCCATTGATGCTGTGTTTTTGGCTTTGGAGAGGGCTGTTTTAACCTAAGTGTCTGTGATTTCAGGGACACTACATTCTTCTGCTATAGTTATGGGCCCTTCTGGGGGTAAGAGGGGGTGAAGTTTGCACTGAACCTGTCTGCCAGGATGTTGGCTATATCGGTCGGTTTAGTGTATTTTGTGCCATTCTGCACTAACTCAGGGAAGATCTGAGAATTACCACTTAGATTCTTGACATAGCTAATGAATGCCTTGTGGCTATCTTTGGAGTCCATAGCAATTTTTCTTTTGAAGCTACCCTTGGATGATTTTATGAGGGAACATAGTTTCTTGCTGATACTGATCAGGGATGTCTTCCCTTCTTGTGATTTTGCTCTTTTCTGTACTAGTTTCCTCCTTCTATTGTATAGCTTGTTTATGGCAGGGGTCCACCAGACTGGTTTCCTTTTCTTGGAGGAGTGAGTCTTGGTTTTGTTTGGGATAGCACAATCCATGCATTCTTGTAGGTGCCCATAGAGTGCATTAGTAAAGGATTTTGCAGCTTGGACAGCATTACCCTTTAGCATGGGGGCTTTGAAACTTCCCACCTTGGTCTTAAGTAAAGTGAAATTTGCTTTTGAAAAGGTTTTCACGGTGGTTTCTTTGACCAGGGGTGGTGGTGGAATGTGGATATCCAGAGTGATTAGTTTATGGTCAGATCTAACCAGTGAGGGGTTGACCTCCGGTGTGGAATACTGGTCGCCCATGTTGGTGATAACCAGGTCCAATATGTTGTCACCTCTGTTGGGAGTGTTGACCAGTTGATCCAGGTCATTTGAGTTTATAAATTCTAGGAAATGTTGGGCAAGGGAGTTTGTACTTGAGTAGTTCTCCCAGTTAATGTTTGGGTAATTGAAATCACCCAAAATCAGGGTGTTTGGTAGGACCTTTATGTTTCCTGTGTTTCCAGGAATGTGGAGTTGGGGTCCTGAGACATGGTGGGTGATCTGTAGCAAGCCATAATTTGAATAGCAGTTTTGCCCATTGTTAGTTGCATGTGGATGATCTCTGAGGCATCGTGCTGTGCCACTAACCTGGAGGTGTGGGTATCCTTGATGAATATGGATACTCCCCCACCTTTTGTATTTCGGTCCGGGTTTTGTGGCCAAAATGTATGGTATGAGTTGTAGCCTGGTAGTGCTGTTATGCTCTCTGGAGCCTTAAACCAGGTTTCTGTTACTGCACATATATCGATTTTCTCCATACTGAGGAGTGCCGCGAGTGCATGCATTTTGAGGTTTAGACTTCTGGCATTGAGTAGCATTACCCTCAGTTTTTTGTTACTTGTGCTATTTACGGCGGTGGGTTTGTCTTTTGAGCCTTGCCTAAAAAAGGCACTATGGGGCCTTGGCCAGTATCCGAAAGCCTAAGGGTGACAGGTGCAATTTCCACCTTTCAAAGGCCAACTGGGGATATCATGGGGATCTCACAGGCATCAGCATCCAGGGTGCTTCACCAGTTCCTGGATGCCATGTTACCACATGCCAATGAGCACATATACTTCCCCCGAATGCAGGAGTTGGTCAGCAATATGCACCTCTTTCACCATGTGGCAGAATACCCAGGGGTACTGGGTGCAATAGACTGCACGCACATACACAGCAAGTCACCACCCAGTGAACAGGGTAGGTGCTACATAAACTGCAAGGGATACCACTCCATCAACTGCCAGGTTGTATGCAATGCCCAGGGCATTATCATGGATGTGTGTGCTGGCAGCCCTGGAAGCTATCATGACTCCCAGATATGGCATGCCTCACCGCTGTATCAGGTATTTGCCAGGGGAGATATCTCATATGGCCACCTGGTGGGGGATGCTGGCTATGCACTGGAACCGTGGCTGATGACTCCCATCAGAAATGCACACACACCCATGCAGCAACGCCATAATGAGGCACACTCACAAACCAGAATCTTCATAGAGCATGTGTTTGGGATGCTTAAACCATGTTCCGTTGCTTGGACATATCTGGTGGAGCCTTGCAGTACCCTCCAGGCACGTGTGCCTACATCTTCATAGTATGTGCCATGCTACCAAATATGATCCTGCAGAAACAGCTGCAGCAGGGACAGAATGGTGAAGGCCCTCACAGCCCACCACCATTGCCAAGGGCCCTACAGGCACAGAGGTACTCAGACCATGAACACCCTGAGCCAGCCCCAGTAGGCAGACGGAGGCGTGCCCAGTATGCCCATGCCTTGGCAAGGAGGGAATGTATAGCACACACACTGACAGTGTAGGCACCTAGGGACTGACACCTTTCTCCACCTGCACACACAGTAAAAATGAATGGCACACACACAAGACTACCTGTAAATTGTCATGTATAGGCAGTCTACTGTGTGCATCCAACATAGGCAGCCCTCAACTACTGTACACACAACAGCTATTGCACAAAGAAAGTCAACACCTGAACAGTAAATTAAGCTATAAGCATATGCTGATACTGTATGTATAGGTTCATAGGTTCATAGGTAGGTACTTGGCTAACTGCCTGCGGGCATTCATAAGCCTAGCCAAAATGTGTCAGCTTTTGCCACCCCATTGATTCATTAACTGTCCATCTGTGGAGCAGAGCCAATGGCGGGATCCCTGGGGTGTATCTACTGTTCCCCATTCACTCTTCAAGGTTTCTCTTGAAGAGTGTTAGTGAGGGGCTCTGTATAATGTAATTAGGGATGTTGTTCCAAAGTATGGGGAGTTTCTGTGACAGGAATCCATCCCTCCAGCATCTTCCAGTTATTGTTGTGGTGAGGTTCAGCTCACTACAGTGTGTGGCTCACTGTGACATGGACTCCCATAGGTGGAGTATATCCATTAAGCCTGAGTTCGACATGGCTTTGTTGGCCAGCATTGATCATCTCCGAGTAAACGAGATGCCACTGAGTAAAGTAGGAGTTTATTCAGTCTGGCTGCATAGGACATATGTTTGAGGCCAGTAATCCTCTTGGCGAGGTACATTAGTGGACCTTCCAGCTGTTGGATGTGTCTTCTGAGGTACATCCCAAATGGGTTACTATACTCTGTGATGGGACTGACGAGTGATGAGTAAAAGGGCACTATAACCTCAATATGTCTAAATGGGAACCCTTTAATAATCAGATGGCCTACATAGAAGGATGTCCTAACTACTTTGGAGATATGATTGTCAAATGAGAGATCACTATCTACCTTAGTCCCCAGACACCCTATTACCTCATCTGTATTAAAGTGGCTGCCACTTATGTGTTAATATGTGGGTGCTTAATATTCCACAATGGAATGACCATGCAGTTACTGGCACTTAGCTCGAAGCCATGTCTTTGACACCCTGTGTCGGTCTATGTGAGGCCCCTTGAGGGATGTCTGTGTCAGCTGGACTGTCAATTATGACTCCCAGTTAGCAGTCATTGCCAAACATGGTTTGCTGTTGTCCACCTGTGTTTGCCTGTACATCTGAGAAGTATATGCCAAAGAGTAGGGCTCCCAGAACTGAGTCCTGTGGGACACCAGTCATGACTGGTTAAGAGTTGGACTTGGATACCGCTAGTCGTACCATGTGGGTTCTGTGTGTAAGGCCATTGGCAACCCAACCTGTGATGTATGGGTGTATGTACAGGCTGGTGTGTTTATCAATAATACCTGAGTGGGGCATGATGTCAAAAGCCTAGGCGAGGTCCAGGTAGTATGTGTGAACCACCTCTCCCCTCATTTAATGTCTTGGTGACTGTATGTTAGATGTCAAACAGGTTCAGTAGGCATAAACTGCACTCAACCAAGCTGACCTGGGTTGGGTCACATGTTTGGAGGTTACCAATGTCTTTGTTAATGAGTGCCATGAGGATGCACTCCATGCCATTGCAGACCAGGCTAGTCAGGCTTATGGGGTGGTAGTTACCATGGTCAGTTGTGATTCCACCTTGGTGGAGTGAAATAAACGTTGCCATGTGCCATTGTATGGGCATGTAGCCTGTGGAGAGGCTGAGGTTGAAAAGCTTAATTAGGTGGTGGGTCAGGTTGTCTTGTAGTGTTTGCAAGATGCAGTCTGGGACATCATCTGCCTCCATTGACGCTGTGTTCTGCTGTTAGAGAGGGCCATTTCCACCTGTGTGTCTCTGATGTCTGAGATACTGTACATTTTGGTTATTGTTGTGAGTTCTTTAGGGGCTGAAGTCTGCACTGAATGTATCTGCAATGATGTTGGTGATATCAGTAGGGTCAGCATATTTTGTGCTATATTTCACCGACACAGTGCAAATCTGTGTCACCACTTAGATCCTTGACATAGCCAAAGAAGGCTTTGTGGTTATCTTTCGAATCCTTGCCTATTTTCCTGTTGATGTTAGCCTTGAATGATTTCATGAGGGACCTACATATCTTACTAATACTGGTCATGGATGTCTGCTCTTCGTGGGATATGCCATTTGTCTGGAACACTGTCCTACTTCTGTTGTATAGCCTGTTTATTGCAGGGGTCCACCAGACTGGTTCCTTGTCTAGGAATGAGTCTTGGTTTACCAGTGATGGCACGATCCATACATCCTTGTAGGTGCTTATAGATTGCATTTGTAAATCTGTATGTATCTTGAGCAGTGTTTCCCATTAGCGTGGGGGCTGCAAAACCCCCCACCCCTGTCTCTAGTAGTGTGAATTTAGCTGTAGGAAAGGTATACACTGTGGTTTCTATGGGTGGGGGAGATGGTCGGGTATGGAAATAGTGAATAGTTCATGGTCAGATCTAACCAGTGACCGGTTTACCTCTGCTGTGGTGCACCTGTCGCCCATGTTGGTGATTACCACTTCTAGTATGTTTCCACCCCTCGTTAGGGAGTTTACCACCTGATACAGGGCATGTGAGGTGATAAATTCCAGGAAGCGCTGGGCCTGGAAGTGAGTACTTGAGTAAGTTTCCCAGTTAATGGTAGGGTAGTTTACATTGACAAATGCCAGGGTGTGCTGTAGGACTGTCACGTTCTCCACTGTCTCCAGGTAGGTGGAGTGGTGGTCCTGGGTCATGGAGGGTGATCTGTAGCAGGCCACAGTTTACATTGCAGTTGTGGCTGATGTTAGCTGCATGTGGATGTTCTCAGAGGTATGATGCTGCCCCACTTACCTGGAGGTGTAGGTATCCCTGATGAATATGGATACACCCCCTCCATGTCTGTGTCAGTCCATGTTCTGTGGCCGAAATGTGTGGTATGGGTTGTAGTCTGGTAGTGCTGGTGTGCTCTCAGGAGCCTTAAAACAGGTCTTAGTTACTGCACAGATGTTGACGTCCATACTGAGGAGTCCTGTGAGTGCATGCATGTTGTGATCACAACCCCTGGTGTTGAGTAGCATAACCCTCATTGATTCTGCTATTGTGCTGTTTACGGAGCCGGTATTCACTTTTGAGACACTCCTAAAAGAGGCACCATGGGGTCGCCAATAGCCTTGGCCAGTATTCCAAAGCCTAAGGCTGACATAAGCCGGTATGGTATTGTTGCATGCATGTTTCCCATATGTGCTTGTTTCTCATCTCTCCTGTGGGTAACCTACTGGTAAGCAATAGAAAGCCTTAAACTTATACAAGTCTTCTAGCTTCCAAGATAGGATTTCAGAGTGATTAAGTGTCAGTGTTCTGTATGTTCTTGCTGTACTTAACTGTTTCCTGACTACGTGGTGATTTCTCACTGTATATTGTGATCTAAAAGTCTGTTTATTCACATATTATGGCTGTGATGGCCTGCACTTTAGAGGTTCACAGATATATAGTAGGTTATCTGCCCAAGGGCAATTAAAAGCATAGCTACAGTGTGTTGGCTTTCTCTGCACCATTGATGAAGTAACTGAGCCTCTGTCAAGCATAACCAATGAAGCAATTCCAGGCAGAGTTGCTGGAAGCTGTTGAAAACTGGGGTGGTGGAGGGTGATAGGGGCACTTAGTGATCTAAAGAGGGCATGTTAATGTGACAATTCAACACCATTCAATCTCCCCAACAGGTCTTGCAGCTATAAAACTGGACGGGCTCCCCCACTCCCTGGCTGTATGGTTCTGGGACACATGATCCCAGGAGTGTATGTTCTGTTACCCATTCACACAACAAGGTTTCCCTTGAAGTGTGTCAGTGAGGGGCTATGACTAATGTAGTTAGGAATGTAATTTATTGTCTCTCATTTCATTTGTTATATGTTTTTATTTCAAGAGTAAGTGAAGCTCGGTGGGTTTGGATGCCTCCGTCCTTTGCTTAGCCTAGCTTACACATAGAAATCATAAAAATAGGAAATAGGCGGAAGCAATGTTAATGTCAATAGTGTAATGGTTACAGCATCTGCATAGTATCTGTGCATTCAAGGTTCAAATTCCAATAAAGTCAGAGATGTTTATCATGTTAAAAAGTATACCTTAACCACAGCTTGCATATATAGGTAGTATTTGTCTGTATAATAAACATTCAAAACATCCCTATCAACCCATGTGTGCTTGAGAGTAAAGTCAACAGAGAATGTAATGTTATGTAAGCACATACTGAGATGTTACTTCACTAAATATATATATCCTGAGTAGTTAGCGGATGTGGCCGTGTTTGCATGCACAGGTTATACTTTGCAAAGTTTGTTTAACTGTATTTAACTGCTGCTTTAATGTTACACAAACACTTTTAACCATGCTTATAACTGCTTAAATGAGCCTTAATCTGGAGTAAAAAACATTTTTAAAGCATTGCAGGTATTGAACCCTGGACCATGCACACTATAGTCATGGGACTTACCACTTAGCCATCTGAGGTGTATACATGTTTCATGGTCTTTAGACTACACCTTATTCCATATGCATTCCACAGTAATGACCACAAATGAGACAGTCACTTTGTGTACATATGTACAGTACATTGTAATGTACTG
The DNA here is from genome assembly GCF_019279795.1 of Protopterus annectens. Classification (NCBI taxonomy): domain Eukaryota; kingdom Metazoa; phylum Chordata; order Ceratodontiformes; family Protopteridae; genus Protopterus; species Protopterus annectens. Next base: position 1,710,108,502 of record NC_056733.1, read on the forward strand.
TAGTTTGTGAACCAACACATACACGTCTACATATGTATAACTGTTACAAATTAATACAATATATATATATATATATATATATATATATATATCAGTGATGTCTGCACACAGATATAAATATAAAGATATATATATATATATATATATATATATATATATATATATATATATATATATATATATATATATACACACATATATACAGTTACATCAATAGCCATATATATAAACATCTATGAACACACTCTGTGACACAGAAGCAATCCAAAGGAATTGAAGTACACAAAACACATGCAGCTCTGGTATTATAACTGTTAATATTAACCTAATTCACCATGGAAGGGATGGTTGATGTGTATGTGAAGATTGGGGTCGGGGAGGAATGATGGGTAATGAAATCATGCATCAAGGAAAGCCTGGGTCGGATGTTCAATAAGTGAACTAGAGGGGTATACATCGAGTATGGGGACAATATAAAAAGGACACAAAACAAGAACCTTTCTCATCCATAATACACCCTGTCATGTCACATTGCAACACCTAATTCCACAAACATATGAACATTAGCATGTATCAGACATATGTACACCAATTGACTGTCACATTTGTTTTCAGTAGTGAGGAATGCCTGTAGTAAAATATATATTTTGAACACCATAACATTTGTACATATCTCAGGTGCCTTAGTGGTAAAGTCAGTGACTGCGGTGTTCATGTTCCTGGGTTCAAGACCTGCAAGGGCTGTTAAGTTATTTTGAGGGCCAGAATAAGGGCTGTTGGATGCAGGTGGATTAAAGCACTTTTAAGCAGTTGTAAGTGGGTTTGCACGGGTTTGCACAACAGTAAGCGGTGCTTAAACATGATTAAAAGGAAAAGCGCTTCCCAGGTTTAACCTTTGCTTAACGTCTTGGAGACCACGGGCATGTGCGTTATTCACTTAAATGTGCGTTATTCACACTTTCCCTACCAGGGCCTACTCTGAGAGGTAAAATAATAACACCTTCCAGGATTAGAACCTGTAACCACATACTCCATCCTCAGAGTAACCTACCCCTAAGCTACCTGAGATGTACCTGTGCCAGTTGTGTATGCAGACAGGTTAAAACACAAAAGGGAGGAATGTGTGGAAATAGGACAAACTGCCATGTACCCAATGAAAGGTGTATGCTCATATATATATATATATATATATATATATATATAGAGAGAGAGAGAGAGAGAGAGATACATTGAGACATGTCGATATATAGAGATATAGATATATAGATAGGTTAAAAACATCTACACATCTATGGAAGTACGGATAAACGTATGTGATAATATATATTATAGCTATATACATATACACACACACACACACATAGATATATATATATATATATATATATATATATATATATATATATATATATATATATATATATACATATGTATATAAGATATATATACACACATACATACATACATGTGTGTAGACAGCATCTGAAGTGTTCATATCTGAGTATAACATGGACCATAGCAATCATACATTCTGCTCCCCTCCCAAACAATATGAACATAACATATGAAGAGTATATGCCAATATGCTATTACAAATATGTTCTATAGAAACAGTCACCAACACAACTGCAATGACTGCAAATATCCATGACAGAAATACACAGACAGCTTTCATTTAGCAAAACTTTATTACATTCCGATGTATTGACAAAATGATTCAGGGACTAACAGTACCTGCATGCTATACAGGAAGCATTTAACAGTGCCTTAATAAATCAGCCTGCAATTACCATAGTATAAGTCCACTAAGGGATAGGTGTTCACATAGGGAAAGAACCCTCACACACATATAGAACATGTATAAAAGTGGTTCCTACACACCTGCATCTGCTATGTACACCCACCAACATCTCCCCCACACCCAAACTTATTACATCAATAGATACTGTCATACCATAACCAATTATTCAACCACTGTACGACATCTGCTGAAACATTAACATACCTGGACACAGACACACTAACATGGCCCTATGTGAAATAGTTGCTGTTATACAATGGAACAGCTGCTGATGTTACAGGGTTTGTTTGAACTAATCCTGTTTCAGAGGGTTGAAAGGTTAGTACACCAGGAAGTGTTACCGATGACTGATTATCAGCACAGTATGATACACATTAACACCAAACTAAAGATGTCTGGTAAGCACACTGTAAACCCCCTAACATTATATGCATAGCTATGCAGCCTTGAGCTGGTCAATCATCCTGGCCAGACTGAAACATATGCAGAAGTATTAGGTACAGACAAACCCTGCACAAGTAGCAATATTCAAAAATATAACAGCAATACTCACATTTAGACCAAATCCTCTAGGCATTACACACAATATATTAGTGTTCATATCCATACAGCTGTTGCAATAGATTTCAAACAACACTTCCAGGCTGTCTTCCTCACAAGTAAGGCAAAGGGATAATGCCCAAGTGGAGTACTCAGTTATACTCCACTGTTGCCATGGTATTGGCTAAGGCAGTAGCTGTGCAGCTGATGTGCATGTAATTAACTACTTAGGAACACCAATTGGTTATCGGGATAGCACATGTTACTGATCTGTAACTATAAAAGGTTGCCTTATCACAGATTCAAACCATCTGTATCTACCTGTAGAACAGTACAAAATACTGAAACACAAACTGAAAACGAGTAATATACCTGTCAATAACACCTCCAATTACTAAGAAGGTATGTATAACATTTAGTATGTCTGTGTATGGAGTACCCGTTTTGTAAAAATTACAGTGTAATCAATGCATATAGTGGAAATAGCTATCTTGTAGCGATGTATTGTTGAGCAGTAGTAATGCTTGTAGTATTCTATGTGTGTATTGCTGTAGGTCACAAGGCAAACTCCTCATACACCACAAGGGATGATATATATGGGCTTGGAACTCACCAATTCGCTTCCAGCCACTGTCAATGTCAGGGTTGGTCCAAGAAGTATGTGCTATAACAGGGGATAGTATATGTCAATATATTGTAACAGTAGACATATGTATGGGTGTATAAGTAAGATGAACATGTCAAAGGTGGGCTTACTGTGCAAATATGGTTTGCATTGTGGGATATTGTGCCAATAACTGTGTAATGTACTGTATTTTAGGCAGATCTGTATTCCATTTTACATAGCATTTCTGTTATGTTATGCAAACATTAGTTATGTCTATTGGCAATACAATACTCAATAACAGTATACATATCACTTGTATTCATCTGACAGTTTAGCAGCATGATAGCAAAGATAATTGGAAGAGCTAGGTAACTATCCATGCACATAACACATGTAATATCCACCTCTCTACTATCATTTGCAAGCAATAACAGCTGTGCATGTGTACATGTTATGCAAATGTGTAGTGGTTCTTGTTACAGGGCTGGACCTCTCTAGTATCATTTGCAAGCAATAACAGGGGTGCATGTGTACATGTTATGCAAATGTGTAGTGACCCATGTTACAGGGCTGGGCCAAATGTCTATGTGCACACCAACATAGAGTGGATATTGAGAGTAGAGACACACTGGTTGAACTACCAGGTTTGTGTAGTCTAACATCTCGTTGCCTACCTAACAGCTGCTTTCACATACTGTATGTAAGGTAGTGCACAGTACTGGTAATGAAACAGATTGCATATCATAGGTTCATAGGTTCATACTAGGCTATCTGCCCTAGGGCATTTATAAGCCTAGCCAGAGTGTGTATGGCTTTCGCCACCCATTTTAAATTAATTTTGCTATGCCCTTTTTCGAGGTTAGTATACTGTGCCTCTGTCTAACAGTGACACAGAAGTGATACCAGGGGTAAACCTACGATCTCCCATCCACTCATCAAGATTCCTCTTGAAGAGAGTCAATGAGGGACTCTGCCTAACCTGGACTGGGATTTTATTCCAGAGTGAAGGGAGCCTCTGGGTTATGAATCTGTCCCTCCAGCATGTCCTATTTATTTCAGTGCTGAGGTTTAAGTCCCTCGAGCGCGTAGCTCGATGGGATTTGGATTTTCTGAGGTGCAGCATGTCCATTAATTCCGGGTTGGACATGGCTTTATAAGTCAGGCACAGATCGCCTCTGAGCAGGCGGTATGCCACTGAGTAGAGCTGGAGTTTCTTTAACCGGGCAGCATACGGCATCTGTTTGAGCCTCTTGATCCTTTTGGTTAGGTACTTTTGGGGTCTTTCCAGTTGCTGCAGGTGTCTGGTAAGGTACATCCCAAAAGGGGCATTGTACTCAATTATGGGCCTGATGAGGGATGAGTAAAGAGGCACAATGACCTCCCCTGATCTAGATGTGAATCTCTTCATGATTAGGTGGGCTATATAAAATGTTTTTCTAACCACTTTGGCCACGTGGTTGTCAAATGAGAGATTGCTATCAACTTGGGTCCCCAGGTCCCTAATTACTTCTTCTGTACTTAATGGATTACCACCTATGTGGTAATTTGTGGGCACTTTGTTTTTGCCAAAGGGGATGACTATACACTTTTTGGCATTTAGCTTGAGGCCATGGCTCTGGCACCAGTTGTCTCTTTCTATGAGGCCCTTTTGGAGGATGCTTGTGTCGGCTGGAGAGTCTATTATGGCGCCCAGTTTGCAGTCATCTGCGAACTTGGTCAGCCACAGTCCTTCCATGTTGGCCTGTACCTCCGAGAAATATATACCGAACAACAGAGGTCCCAAGACTGAGCCTTGTGGGACGCCACTTGTAACTGGTTTAGAGTCTGACATGGCTCCAGCTATTCTAACCATGTGGGTTCTGTCCTTGAGCCAGTTTGCAACCCATCTAGTGACATAGGGGTTTATATTTAAGCTGGTGAGCTTATCTATAATGCCCGAGTGGGGTATTGTATCGAAGGCTTTTGCGAGGACCAGGTAGGCTGTGTGGACCACCTTCCCCTTGTCAATGGCCTTGGTGACTGTTTCAAAGAAATCGACCAGGTTTAAGAGGCAGGATCTGCCCTTAACAAAGCCGAACTGGGTAGGATCCAGTGTCTGTAGGTCCCCAATATCTTTATTTATAAGGTCCATGATGATCCTTTCCATAGCTTTGCAGACCAAGCTCGTGAGACTTATGGGGTGATAGTTTCCAGGATCCGTTGAGGCACCACCTTTGTGGAGAGGGACCACTGTTGCTGTATGCCACTCTTTGGGTACATATCCTTTAGTAAGGCTGAGATTGAACAGTAGTTTTAGGTTTGGGTTTAGCTCTTCTTGGAGTTCATGTAGGATGCAGCCCAGGACACCGTCTGGTCCCATTGATGCTGTGTTTCTTGCTTTGGAGAGGGCAGCTCTTACCTGAGCATCTGAGATGTCAGGGGGGCAGCACTCTACTGGGATAGATATTAGCCCTTTTGGTGGGGAGGGGGGGGAGAGAAGTTTGCGCTGAACCTGTCAGCTAGGATGTTGGCAATGTCTGTGGGTTCGGTGTATTTTTTGTCATTTTGGACTAATTCTGAGCATATCTGGGAATTCCCACCCAGGTTCCTAACATAAATAAAGAAAGCCTTGTGATTATCCTTAGTGTCCTGTGCAATTTTTCTCTCGAAGCTGGCCTTAGACGATTTTATGAGTGCTCATAGTTTTTTGCTAATACTGATCAGAGATGCCTTCCCTTTTTGGGATTTTGCTCTGTCATGTAGTAGCTTCCTCCTTCTATTGTATAGTTTGTTTATGGCTGGGGTTCACCAGACAGGACGTCTGCCTTTGGAGGATTGGGTCTTGGTTTTATTTGGGATTGCATGATCCATGCATTCCTGAAGGTGTTCATAGAATGCGTTTATAAAGGATTTTGTGGTCTGGGCTGTATTATCCACAGGCCCAGGGGCTTTGAAGGATTCCACCTCGGTTTTGAAGAGTGTGAAATTTGCTTTAGAGAAGTTTTTCACTGTGGTTTTCTGGGCATGGCATGGGGTCGGGATGTGAATATCCAGTGAGATTAGTTTATGGTCTGATCTTACCAGTGAGGGATACACTTCTGGTCTGGAGCATAGAGTCCCCATGTTGGTGATGATCAGGTCCAGTATGTTTTCCCCTCTTGTGGGAGTGGTAACAAGTTGTTCCATAGCATTTGAGTTTATAAATTCTAGGAACCTTTGGGCTAGGGTGTTGGAGCTAGAGTAATGCTCCCAGCCTATGGTTGGGGAGTTGAAGTCACCCAATATAATGGTGTTTGGAGGGACCTTCATATTTTCCAGTGTTCTCAGGAAAGCCGAGTGGGGTTCCTGGGTTTGGGAGGGTGGTCTCTAGCAGGCTATAAACTGGAAGGCAGTTTTACCCACTGTTAGTTGCACATGGATAGTCTCTGATGCTTCGTGCTGTGCCACCAACCTGGAGGTGTGGGTATCTTTGACGAATATTGATACTCCCCCTCCTTTTGTGGTTCGGTCCAAGTTTTGGGGCCAAAAAGCATGTTATGAGGTATAACCTGGTAGTGCTGGGGTGCTCTTGAGAGCCTTGAACCAGGTTTCTGTTACTGCACAGATATCGATGTTCTCCATGCTAAGGAGAGTTTCGAGTGCATGCATCTTGAGGTTTAGACTTCTGGCATTGAGTAGCATTACTCTTAGTTTCTTATCCCTTGTGATACCTATGGAGGTGGGTTTGTCTTTTGAGCCTTGCCTAAAAAAGGCACTATGGGGTAGCAAGAGCCTTTGCCAATATCCGAAAGCCCAGGGGTGACAGGTGCAAGCCGTCCCTAGCGAAGCATCGTGGCTTGTCGAGCATGTCATCCCAGGCTGACAGCATTGGATCCCCTTTGAATGACACCAATACTTAAGCCAATTGTTGAAATTGATAATCTTGTCTTCATACTGTGGCATCATTCTTGGTGAGGATAAGATGCTACTCAAGGTCAGGGTCATACTGGCCTGGGCTACATGCTCAGAGAGCTCCTCTATGTCTCTTTTCATGTAGTCCAGGGAGGTACATCTCAGGTCATTACACCAGCATGGACAATGACTGAGTCATATTTGTACTTGCCTTGTAGTGACCTGAGTGCTTGTGTTATGTGGCGGATCCTAGCGCCCGATAGGCAGCTCACTGTGACCTTCTCCTTGTTCAGCCTGGTGAGCGGGACGTCAGTGTGCCTGATGATAGAGTCACCTATTACAAGTGTATCAGGTGTGTTGTTTAGCCTTAAGGGCTGTGACTGTTCAGCACACTGGCTTTGTGAGCTATGTGTTGCACATGTTTTGTTTTGGGGTAGCGGTTGCTTGGGTGTCTGCTTTGGAGGTCTCTGCTGCTTAGGCAGATTTTTATTTAGAGCCTCCAAGTATGTTTTTGTGTGTTTATGTGTTTGGTTTGCTGTCGTGGTAGGTCTATGTGAGACTGGAATTGTAGTGAGTGTGGTTTCCTTCTCCTCCTGACTGGTTACGCCAGTACTGAGTTGAGAGAGCTTAGCCTCCAGTTTGGCTATATGGTTGCATCTCTCACATGTGTTGGAATTTGTTGGGAGGAGGAGAGGGTTGTCTGTGTACATTAGACAGTTGTAACATTGCCTCAAGATTCCCAGGTTCACCAGCTGGACCGGAGAGGAGATTGACAACTGACCTTTGGACATGCTAGAATAGTATTGGGAATTCCTTTATAATTAAAAAAAAGGGCCAATGGGGAACAAGTTACTCAAGGGGAGTTTGTGAGGGTGTAGTGCTTTTCATTTTTTAGTGCTGACTTATATAATTGCTTTAGTGAGCAAGTGCTAGGCTTTAGCGTAGGAATAGGGTGTTTATTATGAGAACTAGATCAGTTCCAAGGCTGAAACCCAAATAAGCGTCGCTGCTCGATGCCGCGCTATGCACAAAATCATGCAAAGCCGTGCTACAGCTGGTTTTATACAGGCGGACTTGAAAGAGCTAGAAATTGGCCCAAAACAGCCAACAGACTACTAGATTCCTGTGCTGGGAACACTCTTCCAGGGACAGATAGGCTGCTCCAAGCTCCCCACTGCCACTGGTGAACAAAGAAGCCTCCCTCTATCCAAGAAAGGAAATGGCAACACAGGAACTTTCCAAAAGTCCAGAATACAGCAAAGTCTGTATTTGGACTACTCTAGGTCAGGAAAGATGGGAAACAAGGATAACTTTTTTTTTTTTTTTTTGCAACAAACAGCAGGAAATTGCAATAAATATGTAACACAGGCTAGCGCACTTGAGTGTGTAGCCTCAACAAGTAAATGCACAAACAGGACAAACTTTAAAAGTGCAGGTGCAAAAACAACTTTAGACAGTTTAAAACAGTTCAAGAAGCAGAAATATTTGCAGTTTAGCTAGATCGGACAGTCGCCCAGGTAGTAGCAGGAAAAAACACTTTTATCAGGTTAGCAGTCGCTCTTTTAGCCTCTCTGCTGCTAGCACCACTCTGCAGGACCACGAGGAGTTTGGCTGAGTAGTAACAAGCGCAAAAACCTCGCCAAAGCGGGTTTTATACAGGGGGATTTGAAAGAGCTAGAAAGTGGCCCAAAATGGCCAATAGACTACCAGATTCATGTGCTGGGAACACTCCTCCAGAGATAGATAGGCTGCTCTAAGCTCCCCACTGTCACTGGTGAACAAAGAAGCCTCCCTTAATCCAAGAAAGGAAATGGCAACACAGGAACTTTCCAAAAGTCCAGAATACAGTAAAGCCTGTATTTGGACTACTCTAGGTTAGGAAAGATGGGAAACAAGGATAATTTATTTGTTTTTTTTTTTTTTTTTTTTTTTGCAACAAACTGCAGGAAAATGCAATAAATATTTAACACAGGCTAGCGCACTTGAGTGTGTAGCCTCAACAGGTAAATGCAACAAACAGGACAAACTTTAAAAGTGCAGGTGCAAAAACAACTTTAAACAGTTTAAAACAGTTCAAGAAGCAGAAATACTTGCAGTTTAGCTAGATCGGACAGTCGCCCAGATAGTAGCAGGAAAAAAACACTTTTATCAGGTTAGCAGTCGCTCTTTTGGCCTCTCTGCTGCTAGCACCAATCTGCCGGACCAAAAGGAGCTTGGCTGAGTAGTAACAAGCGCAAAAACCTCGCCAAAGCGGGTTTTATACAGGGGGACTTGAAAGAGCTAGAAATTGGCCCAAAACGGCCAATAGACTACCAGATTCTTGTGCTGGGAACACTCCTCCAGGGATAGATAGGCTGCTCTAAGTTCCCCACTGCCACTGGTGAACAAAGAAACCTCCCTCTATTCAAGAAAGGAAATGGGCAACACAGGAACTTTCCAAAAGTCCAGAATACAGCAAAGCCTGTATTTGGACAACTCTAGGTCAGGAAAGACGGGAAACAAGGATAATTTTTTTTTTGTTTTTCTCAACAAATAGCAGAAAAATGCAGTAAATATGTAACACAGGCTAGCACACTTGAGTGTGTAGCTTCAACAGGTAAATGCAACAAGCAGGACAAACTTTAAAAGTGCAGGTGCAAAAACAACTTTAAACAGTTTAAACCAGTTCAAGAAGCAGAAATATTTGCAGTTTAGCTAGATTGGACAGTCGCCCAGGTAGTAGCAGGAAAAAACACTTTTATCAGGTTAGCAGTCGCTCTTTTAGCCTCTCTGCTGCTAGCACCACTCTGCAGGACCATGAGGAGCTTGGCTGAGTAGTAACAAGCGCAAAAACCTCGCCAAAGCGGGTTTTATACAGGGGGACTTGAAAGAGCTAGAAATTGGCCCAAAACGGCCAATCGACTACCAGATTCTTGTGCTGGGAACACTCCTCCAGGGATAAATAGGCTGCTCTAATCTCCCCACTGCCACTGGTGAACAAAGAAGCCTCCCTTAATCCAAGAAAGGAAATGGCAACACAGGAACTTTCCAAAAGTCCAGAATACAGCAAAGCCTGTATTTGGACTACTCTAGGTTAGGAAAGACGGGAAACAAGGATCATTTTTTTTTTTGTTTTTCTTTTTTTCAACAAATAGCAGGAAAATGCAGTAAATATGTGACACAGGCTAGCGTACTTGAGTGTGTAGCCTCAACAGGTAAATGCAAAAAACAGGACAAACTTTAAATTACAAGCGCAAAAGTGCGCTAAAGCTGGCTTTAAAGCAGGGGGTTAGAAAGAGATAAGAAATGGCCCAAAACGGCCCATAGGCTACAGGTCACTGGGCTGGAACCACTCCTCAAGGGACAGATAGGCTGCTCAGAGCTCCCCACTCTCACTGGTGAACAAAGAAGCTTCCTCCTATCCAAATAAGGATATGGGCAACACAGGAACTATGACACAAAACGGCCCATAAGCTACAGGTCACTGGGCTGGAACCACTCCTCAAGGGACAGATAGGCTGCTCAGAGCTCCCCACTCTCACTGGTGAACAAAGAAGCTTCCTGCTATCCAAATAAGGATATGGGCAACACAGGAACTATCTTTATCATCTTTAACTCCAGTGTAACATTTGCAGTAGGAGTTTAAGATGTAGGAGACTGCTGTCCATGTGTAATAGTCGCTTCATAGGTGATGGCTTACACTATCTGATTATATCCTGATCATGTTGATAGTGGCAGCAGAGTCTATTGATACATGACTCTGTTTGGGGAGTGGGTGTCTGTGCCCAACAGAGCTCATGGTCCTAGTGGATATGTGAGTATATACCCAGAAAAGGAAACAGACCTGTAGACACTTGCATCATCTGTAATCAACTATCAGAATGTGATGTGCTCCTCAATGGAGGATTGCTGCTTAAGGTAGCTACAATGTTTCTATTATAGCCAGTGTTGTCAAGTCCATAACACAAATATTTACGTGAGCATCACTTTCTAAAACATCTTCATAAGCAATAAGTAAACTAAATACAGTACTTACAGGCATGTCCACTAGTCAGCTACTGGTGTTTACTAATTTCATCTTTGTGTATGTGGCCATCCTGGGGGAATGTAATCTCTATGCCATGTACACTTCCCAACCCACCTAACACCACACCCCAAGCATTGTCTGGGATGCAGCTACAGGGGGTAAGCTGGAAGGCAGTCCAGTCTACAGCCTTGACTGGACTGGACAGTCATGAGGTGTAGGTTAACACATGCATCTCATCATTACAACCAACACATACCCTTACCAGAACACAGTAAGGACACCCACACACACTACCAGAAATCACACACATTCACAGACGCTCCTAAGTATCTGGCCAAACAAGTGACCTCCCAAGCTGGAATAGACAGACAATGAAATACACAAATTGTATGACAAGAAGCTCACCCTACTATTCAGGCATGACCAAAGGGCACCTTCAGGTGCACTCTCCAGTCCAGCTGATGAATCTGGGTATCCTGAGGCAATGTTACAATTGCCTCATGTACATAGACAACCCTCTCCTCCTACCACAAAACAGTAACATATGCGAGAGATGCAATTATACAGCCAAACTGGAAGTTAAGCTGCCTCCACCAAAGACTGGAACAGACAGTCAAAAGGAGAAGGTTAACACTAGCACCACAACTCCAGCCACACGCAGACCTACTAAAACAGCACTAGCAAAAAATACACATAAATACACAAAATCATACTCGGAGGCTCTAAATAAAAACCTGCAAAAGCATAAGAGACCTCCAAAGCAGACACCCAAACAACCTGCACTTCCCATCACAAACCAGACAACACATAAAACACAAAATCAGTGTGGCGCACAATCACAGCCCTTAAGGCGAAATAACCTACCTAACACACTAGTAATAGGTGACTTTATAGTCAGGCACACTGATGTCCCATTCACTAGGCTGGACAAGCAGAAGGCTATTGTTAGCTGCCTGTCGGGAGCCAGAATCTGCAACATAACACAAGCACTCAGGTCACTCCAGAACAAGTACAAATATGACTCTGTCGTTGTTCATGCTGGTGTGAATGACCTGAGACGTACTTCCCTGGACTACATGAAAAGAAACATGGAAGAGCTCTCTGATCATGTAGCCCAGGCTGTTATGACTCTGACCCTGAGTAGCATCCTGCCCACACCAAGCATGATACCTCAGTATAAAGAAAGAATTATCAATTTCAACAATTGGCTAAGCTTCTGGTGTCATTCAAAGGGGATCCAGTATCTGTCAGCCTGTGAAGACATTTTCGACAAGCTGCATTGCTTCACAATAGATGGCTTGCACCTGTCACCCCTAGGCTTTTGAATACTGGCCAAGGCTCTTGCTGCCCCCATAGTGCCTTTTTTAGGCAAGGCTCAAAAGTCAAACCCACCTCCATAAACAGCACAATTAACAAAAAACTGAGGGTTATGCTACTCAACACCAGGAGTTTAAATGCTCGAAGCACTCCTCGGTATAGAAAACGTCGACATCTGTGCAGTAACTGAAACCTGGTTCAAGGCTCCAGAAAGCACCCCAGCACTACCGGGCTACAACTCATACCACACGTTTTGCCACAGAACCTGGACTGAAACACAAAAGGAGGGGGTGTTTCCATATTCATCAGGGATACCTACACCTCTAGGTTAGTGGTGCAGCATGATACCTCTGAGATCATCCATGTGCAACTAACATCGGGCAAATCTGCAATGCAAATTGTGGCCTGCTACAGATCACCCTCCATGACCCAGGACCACCACTCCACCTTTCTGGAGACACTGGAAAACATGAAGGTCCTACCAAACACCCTGATATTGGGCAATTTCAATTACCCTACCATTCACTGGGAAAACTACTCTAGTACAAATTCCCAGTCCCAGAGCTTCCTGGAATTCATCAACCCAAATGCCCTGGATCAGCTGGTAAACTCCCCTACCAGAGGTGAAAACATATTGGACCTGGTTATCACCAACATAGGCGACAGGTCTTCCACAATGGAGGTCAACCCGTCGCTGGTTAGATCAGACCATAAACTAATCACTGTGGATGTCAACACCCCACCACCACCCCCAACTAAGGAAACCACAGCAAAAAACTTTTCTAAAGCAAACTTTACCTTACTTAAGACAGAGGTGGTAAGTTTCACTGCCCCCACGCTAAAGGATAATGCTGCCCAAGATGCAGAAACCTTTACAAATGCACTCTATGAGCACCTACAAGGATGCATGGATCATGCCATCCCTAGCAAAACCAAGACTCACTCCTCTAAGAGAAGGAAACCAGTTTGGTGGACCCCTGCAATAAACAGGCTATACAATAGAAGGAGGAAACTAGTTCAGAAAAAAAGCAAATCCCAAGAAGGAAAGACATTCCTGATCAGTATCAGTAAGAAACTGAGGTCCCTCATGAAATCATCCAAGGCTATCTTCGAAAGAAAAATAGCCAAGAATTCAAAAGATAACCACAAAGCCTTCTTTAGCTATGTTAAGAATCTAAGTGGCAACTCACAGATATGCACTGAACTAGTGCAAAATAGCAGAAAATATACTGAATCTACTGATATTGCCAACATTCTGGCAGATAGAGTCAGTGCAAACTTCACCCCCCCCCCTCACCTCCAAAAGGGCCCACAACAATACCGGAAAAGTGTAGTGTTCCAAAAATCACAGACGCACAGGAGAAAACAGCCCTTTCAAAAGCCAAAAACACAGCGTCAATGGGACCAGATGGTGTCCCAGGCTGCGTCTTGCACGAACTACAGCACAAACTAACCCCCCACCTAAACACGCTGTTCAACCTCAGCCTCTCCACAGGCTATGTGCCCAGAGAATGGTGCACAGCAATGGTCATTCCTCTCCACAAAGGAGGGGCCACAACTGACCTTGGTAACTATCGCCCCATAAGCCTGACTAGTTTGGTCTGCAAGGCTATGGAGCGCATCATCATGGAACTCATTAACAAAAACATTGAGAAGTTCCAAACACTTGACCCAACCCAGTTTTGCTTTGTTAAGGGCAGATCTAGCCTACTAAATCTGGTTTACTTCTTCGAGACAGTCACCAAGGCCATAGACGAGGGAAAGGTGGTTCACACAGCCTACCTTGACCTTGCCAAAGCATTCGACAACATTCCCCACTCGGGTATTACAGAAAAACTCACCAGCCTGAACATAAACCCCTACGTCATGAGATGGGTTGCCAACTGGCTTACAGACAGAACTCACACGGTAAGAATAGTGGGCTCCAGGTCTGACTCTAAACCAGTCACAAGTGGTAAGCCCGCAAGGCTCAGTTCTGGGACCCCTACTGTTTGGCATATACTTCTCAGAAGTACAGGCAACAGGAGGACTATGGCTAACCAAGTTCACCAATGACTGCAAACTGGGAGCCATAATTGACTCTCTGGCTGACACGGACATCCTCCAAAAGGGCCTTACTGAGACAGACACCTGGTGTCAAAGTCATGGCCCCAAGCTAAATGCCAAAACATGCATAGTCATCCCGTTTGGGAAAAACAAAACACCCACAAATTATCACATAGGTGGCAGCCCCCTTAATACAGAAGAGGTAATAAGAGATCTGGGGACCCAGGTAGATAGTAATCTCTCCTTTGACAATCATATTGCCAAAGTAGTTAGGAAATCCTTCTATGTGGCCCATCTAATTACTAAAGGGTTCGCATCTAGAAATAAAGAGGTTATAGTGCCCCTCTACTAATCACTCATTAGACCCATCATAGAGTACAATGCCCCATTTGGGATGTACCTCACAAGACACTTCGAACAGCTGGAAAGACCACAAAAGTACCTCACCAAGAGGATTACTGGTCTCGAACATATGCCCTATGCAGCCCAACTGAAAAAACTCTGGCTGTACTCAGTGGCATATCGCTTACTCAGAGTTGATCTCCGCCTGACTTACAAAGCCATGTCCAACTCAGAATTGATGGACATGCTCCACCTAAAGAAATCCAAGTCACTGTGAGCCACATGCTCTAGTGAGCTAAACCTCTCCACAGCTATAAATAGAACATGCTGGAGGGATAGATTCCTGTCACAGAGACTCCCCATGCTTTGGAACAAAATTCCAAATTACATCAGGCAGAGCCCCTCACTAACACTCTTCAAGAGAAACCTTGACGAGTGAATGGGTAACAGAAAATACACCCCTGGGATCACTTCATTGGCTCTGCTTGACAGAGGATCAGTTAATTAATCAGTGGGGTGGCAAAAGCTGACACACTCTGACTAGGCTTATAAATGCCCTCAGGCAGATAGTCTAGTACCTACCTATGAACCTATAGTTTGCATACCTGTGCCACACCTCAGAACACGTGGCCGGAAACATGCCCAACAGTACTCATTTGTGAATGCAAACTCTAGCACTATGTTACACACCAAGCTATACGAGGGCATACATACTGTCAGCTGCCTGTCTGCCATGATTAGCCACATACCCATACACTCAGACCACCTTTTGAACTATACACATGGCTCTGGCATATTCCATGTTGTTGTGCAAGACTTGTGATGCAGTAGCTTGGACTGCATGGAAACACATGTAGGAACTGTCAGGTCTTGTAGCCCATGCAGGTATGTCTCAAGGCCTGGGTATCATTCTGCCATTGACATAATGATACTGCAGTACGGGGACAAAAGGATTGTATTAAACAATTGACTCATGTAGTGGTGCAATTCAAAGGGTATCCAGTATCTCTCTGCCTGGGATAACATAGTTGACAGGCCATGATGCTTTGCCAGACAGGGCCTGCCACCTGTCACCCCTGGTAAGCTGGATTCTGGCTAGGGATCATACTTCCCCTATAGTGCCTTCATCATGTACAGTTCAAGTGAAAGTCCACTGCTGTTACAGGGACAGCCATGCAATAAACTGCGGGTCTCGCTACTCAATAATACATGTCAGAAACACAATATGGACTCACATATGTCAATCCCTAACAGGGAGAACATATCTGTGCAGTGACTGAGACATGGTTCAACTCTCCGGAGAGCACACCTGCATGACCATGTTATAACATATACCTCACCTGTTGCCCATTATCCTTTATTGGAACACATGGGCCACTGGTGTGTCCATATTCCTGAAGGATATGTACACCCCCACACTAGTTGCACTTGCATAACTTCAGATGCATTATGCTGAGCAACTACCTTTGTACCAAAGTGGAATATAATTTGCACCTTGCGACAGATCACCCACCATGCCACAGAATTCCCAGCTGTCACATTGTGCTGCAATGGGGAAGATTAGGTTTGAGACAGAAAACCATAATAATGGCTTCTCTCAACTATTCCATTATGAACTGGGAAGACTCCTCATGTACCAACACCTGCGCTGAATGCATGTTGGATTCCATCAACCCCAATGACCTGGATCACCATAGTTACACAAAGAGGGCTAACAGTATGCCACACATAGTCAGTCTCCAAAGTCAATGTTATGCTTTGTAAGAGCAAAGTGGTGACTGTCATGGCACCCATGCAGATGGACAATGCATGTGCAAATGTTGAATCCTATGCAAATGAAACTTAAACAGTCACATACATCCAGTGATTGTGCCATTGAAACAGAACCAAGATTCAACCAAACAAAAACAAGAAGGCAAACTGGTAGTACCCTGCCTTAAACTGTACCACAGAAGGTAGTAACTGTTGCAAGAGTGAACACGCATGTGTGGAGGTGATCCCTGGTCAGCCTCAATAAGATGCAGATACACCATATAAAACCACACAAAGCTACTGTGAAACTAATCAGCCTCATATTATGAGGCCAACCACAGGGCATTCTATAGCTGTGTCATGAATCGTAATGGCAACAACAAGACCTGCCATGCTGCACAGCACTATGGCATGGGAAGTACTGCACCTACAGAAATCGCAACTGTTCATCCAGATAGGGTCTTGGAGAACCTAAACCCACTCCCACCCCCCCAACAGGTACACATATTTATATATCCATGTACACTACAGAACCCCTGTAATAACAGCTATGCAGGTACAAGCTGTACTCTCTAAAGCCATACATACAGCTTTCATGGGACCTGTCAACATCCCAGAGTGTAGCCTACGCAAATGTAAGAACAATTTGCTCTCCACATACACATCATGTTCAATCATAACTCCATGTCAGGCTGTGTACACACTGAATGGTGCACAGCAATAGTTATCATACCCCACAAAGAGGGAGACACCACTGATAATGGGAAATAGTGCACTACTACCCTGCTGAGTCTGGTCTGTAAGGCCATGAACCATGATCAACTTATTTGATGTAGTCAGTTCAGATGTAGATGACAGTAAGGTTGATTCACACAGCATACCATGACCTTGCCACGTCTTAGGACACCATCACCCATACTGTGTTCCAGCTACACTCGGTAAACTAGGTGTATATTCCTATGTCACAGGAGTTGTTGGCAAATGGACTGCTGGCAGAATCAACACTACAGAAGGTGTCTGACTAATACACGCACATCAAACCAGTGCCAGCTACAGTAATACAGGGTTCATTCATGGTACTCCTCCTCTTTGTTATCTATACCACACAGACTAACACAGAAGACATCTGCCTATTGATGTTTGCAAATGACTATGAACTAGGAGCAATAGTTGACTCAATGTGTGCTGCGGTCAACATACAGAAGGGCCTGTGTGGGTCAGATGTGTAGTGTGTGATGTATGGCCACAATCTGACAGCTAAGTATTGAATTGTCATCCCCTATGTTAAAAACCCTGTACCCATGAACTACCATCTAGGCAGCAGTCAATATAATGGAAACTGTGTGTGTATGAGATGCAGCTGGGCAGTAGTCTTTCCTTTGATAGTTACTTCACCACACCAGTCAGGTAGTCATATGTGGCACCCCTAATCATGACAGGGTGCCATCCATGAATATAGAGATCATTGTTCAGCCATACTCAACACTCGTGTGACCCATAATAGATCACATATTTCCTTTAAGAGTTATTGCTCATGTTTATATGGCCTACACTGCCCTTCCCAATCACTAGTTCCATTATGTAGCATGCAGCCTACCCTGAATAAAGCCATGTCCAACCCAGAGATGATGGACATGCTACACTTAACACATCCTGATCCCAAATAAACACATACTTCATGGACATCCACCTTCCTAGTACAAGGATCACAACATGCCTGACAGATCTCTGTCCCATACACTTTACATACTCCTGCCATACTATGCATCCCTGTCCAGCTAAGCTGCACATCGCCCCTCTTTGTGGCATGGTGTGATGACTGCATGGCAAATATATCAGTAACCCTGTGGATCAGTTCTGTGGCACTGCTTGAACTGGCCACTGAAACTTACCTACCTGTTGTCTACAGCTAGGTAACCTTTCAGCCTAGGCTCCTAAATGGCCCAGGGAATATAGCCTACTAGTTCACTATGACCATACATGCTATAGTTGATATCCAACCCTGCAAATACCATCAGGCTAGCTATTGTCCCATGTATTTCACATGTGCAACACAGGTAATACATGGCAGGATGCTACACAGCTGTACAGTGCCATGTAGATGTATATGGCAAAACACATACATGTAAAACATTCTGTGAGCAAGTCTGCAGGGTCACAGATCATGTCCCTTAAGGCTGTGTATAACTATATATGTGACATATACACAACATTAAGGTCTATTGCATTAATGTGAACACATCCAGGCATGTGCTGATACGTAAAGACACCAATACAGGCAAACAAACATGCTCACATCAAGACAACATCCACATGGAGTATGAACAATGTCATCACTTGACACACACATATATGGTGATAACATCACATTACCAGTAAGTGTCAAATGTGTGTGAGTTAACCATGTCAGTGGTGTTAGTGTCATGTGGATTTGCAAAGACTTATTTGTAATCCTAATAAATGTGATACACATGTATGTTCAGCTGTACTTCTGTACTTCTCTGTGAGTTACTGTGACCTGTCTCCATCATTATGTCTTCCAGGTATGCCACGTGCCAGGCTGCCAGCATACACCCGTTTGGAGGATGAGGTCCTCATCCCATACCTCCTAGACAACCCTTTAATACTCTTCAGCCATGTGCCACAGGATGCACAGCAGCGGGATGCCCTGTGGAAGGAACTCTGCAGAAGGGTAAATGATTTTGGCAGCCACAATTGCATCTATCAGCAGGTACTCTGACACTGCACCAACCTCATAAGATGGGTGAAACAGCATGCTAATTCAATCGCCAGGGAACAAGGTGCAACAGGTGGGGGGCCACTCACCCAGCCCCCACTCACACGTACTAAGGAGCTACTGACCAACCTGGGGACACCTGCAGACCTCCATCCACAAGCTTTAGCTGGTATTGTAGAGGTGGGTGCCTCTCAACCACCGAGCCTGGAGTTGCCTGGTAAGTCAGTACTGCACATATAACACAACTATATTTCACATAGTTACATGTGTTACTGTACAATATGTAATGTAACATTGTATACAAGGTATGTATGCACACATGCCACATACTATAGTCTGCTACTCTATGTATGCACAGATGTGCATACTCCATAGTATAGTGTATTGTACTGGCTTATGTGCAAAAATGGACATTGCATCCTGTAGCTATCACACAGGTGTGGATAATGATCTTACTGCTGTGACACTCCTGTTTAGGTATCTCTGGAGTTTTGCAGCAACAGCAGCCTGTGTCAGGTGAGATTGTTATTATTTACCAGGCTTGATAATGCACAAATCATATTAATCACATGCTATCTGCCATAAAACACGTACACATAATGTATAGTGGTCCTGTTAATATACACTGGTTAGACCTGCAATGCATCACAGTGGTTACTCATTTGAAATAATTGAAGACTATATGAAACACCTACACTAAACCTTACAAACTGTCATTGCCAGATGTGTGGACAGCTGTGAATACAATGGTGGAGGTGTGGTTCATTGTAGGGACAGGTATTACAGATCAGCATTACACATGTTTGGAATACAAACAGTACTGTATAGAGAGCATATGTGTGCACACACTTTAAATGTGTTGGAGCTGGAGTATGACCAGCCCACATGATACACCCTTGTGGATTATACCCTTGCTATGAATGTCACACAATGTCATGTGCTATCTGACATGTCCATGACATGTGGTGGGCTGACTGCAACACTGCTTAACTATCCTGCAAAACATTATATCTCACATCCCAAACATACCACCCTTTGTCTGCATAACCCTGTTCTCAGTGGAGCATATGACATATATGGGTGTATGTCATATGGGATAACACTGACATGTGAAATAGATGGCCATCACAACCATTGGACAAAACATTTGTACACATGGCCATGGAGGATGGCCAGAGACATGAAGCAACACACACAGTAGAAGTGATGTACATGTGTGTACACTCTGTTGTACATTGGCTCGACACAATGCAACTATGGCCCTTGTGTAATGGTGATATTGCAGATGTGAAACACTAAACATCATACAGGCCTGTGCACAGCTTGTGTAGGCATGACATCAAACCACCACATAACATGTCTTGAACATCTTGAGTGTGTCATGACATGAAAGCATTCATCTATACAGTATCCAAATACATACATGTGTTGCACAGCATACACATACAACCACATCAGGCCACAGATACAGTAAATTCACCTTGCTGGTGTCAGATATCACTGTCATACCTGCTCATCGTGTGTGTGTGAGGTACACAGATGGCATGTGGGAAATGGAGTACTGCTAAGTTAGCCATGTGTGGGCATAGTTGCCAGGCATCAGTAATATGGCTGCAGATGTGCAGGGGTGCCATCTGTATACCCTTCTGTGACCTGTTTCACACATTCCACAATAGGGTTTAGTGTGTATACACCTCAGTGATGTGGGGCACATTCCACATTAGATATGTATTGTATGTGAACACAGTCATGGCTATGAACTGTGGCAGTAACTCACACTGTATAGCAATAGTGAAGCCACATGATGCCCTGCAATAGCTATGCACAGCAGCTCAATGTGCAGTATTTCACTGCATATTTGTAGGGTGGACAGACAACATTGTGTCAGCTGAAGGCCCATGTTAGTATAACATGTTCCTGCATTGGGACACCATTACCATACTGTAGATTGGAAAGGACACCATTGTGTTACACATGTATGCATGTCATTCAACACGTCAGCAGAAGACATGTCATACTACATGTGACTGGCAAGGTCATACGCCACACATCAGGCCAGTGTACTGTAAACCTGTGCTGATCTGCAGCATCATTGCAAAGTAGGCACAGCCATGTCAAACATGTGTGTACAGCCACATGCACAATGTCTGTAGACTCAGCTCAGTAGTAGGTGGAATAATGTTGAACAGACATGCACTGCATTGGGGGAGATATGCAAGCTAGGGCTCAGGCAAACATAGTATTCAGTCAACATACCCTTCTGCTCATGTCCTCACACATAGGGGTAGTGGCCAACACAAAGCATCAGTGGCAGATGTACAAAGGTCAGCAATGGTCTGTTAACATGTAGGGTATGTTGCACACAACATGGCAGTGCGGTGCAACAGTGCATAGAGCATGCATTGTGTTGCAGGTACAGGGCATAAGCTACTAACACAAATGGTGCAGCACATGTATGTATGCTAACTACCACTATAATTGTGTAAAGTGCATGCCATCTGCTATAACACATGCATGCTGTTATGTGCAACTCAAGGATGTATGATAACTACCACTATAATTGTCTAAGCTGAATGCCATCTGCCATATCACCTGCATGTTGCATGCTGTTGGGTGCCATAGCATGTGTCTGTGTGTCTTTGTGTCTGTGTGTCTCTGTGGTATAACTTGTAATGTACAGTTCTTGTCTGCCCCTCACAGGTGTTGATGTAGGTGCGTTGCCCTCCTGTGGTCCACCTGATGTTAGTGACCCCACAGACTCTAGCAGTGATGATTATAGTATGACTGAGGCACAGGCAGGGTTGTCAGGGGCTGAATCTTTGCCATTGGTTGCCATTCCACCTGTAGCTCCCTCATCTCCGCACACAGTTCTCCTGCCTACACATATCCCATCACCAGTGGCCATAGCGGAAGGACAGTTGGTGGGTGGTAGCATGGAACAGGGAAGTGTGGAGACTATGGAAGGTGTGCCTGCACACCATGATCCCAGCCAACTGACTGGTGATGTCCCACACAGACATGTGCCCAGTGCTGCTCGTAGGAGGACCACTGGCCAACATGCCCCTGCGAGACAAAGCACATCAGCTGGTGTCACCAGATGCATGTTTCAGGCTGTAATGGTGGCACAGGCATGTGCTGAATGGCACAACAGAGAAGGCCTCAGGCTTCAGAGGTCTGCTGTCTGTTCTTTAACTGACGACATCCAGGCAATTGCAAATGCTCACCATCATCTTGCAGATGGTTTGGATAGACGATTGGGTGACATCGTGGGAGTCCTTGACCATGGCATGTCAATCCACAAGCATGGAATGTCTGTGCTGAAATATCTGGTGGGAGTGAAGTGTCAGGCACGTGGTCAGCTACATCACCTGTTGAAGGTCTACGTGAAAATGCTACTGCACATGCCTGCTCCCATAGTGGTGATAGCAGCAGCAGTGCAGCTGGTGCTGTGCTGTCCACACCAGGACACAACAGGCTATGTGCACATGATCCTGGATGGTCCCAATGGGGACACAGTTCCAATGGACATGTGTCATCAGACAGTACCCAATCTGGACCTCTGCCTGGTAATGCCTGTGCAACCCCTGGCAGGTGCAGGTCACGTGGCCATGGCCGGACACCGTGAACTGTGAAACCTGCCCTGTACAGTCTGCAGCGGTCAATAATACCCCTGTGTAGGCCAGCCACATGCTAGACCTGTGTGCATACACACACACACACACCAGAAACAAATGTAGGGCACCTCAACACACACGCATAAAATCCACACAAGCCCAGTGATATCAAAGGCCCTAACCCACACACATGATGTCATCCAATGGCACAGCCTAGGACTCTGGCAAACAGTATCACCCTGTGCATATGATGATGCCTGGGCCACATCCCTGTCATCCACATCATCGGTGCAGGGACACACTCATATGGTCTGATGCACAGGGTGAACATACCAGGAAAACAATTGTAGATTAATATTGTTGAGTAGTGTTGACAGGCAGCAGACATACCATGTATTACAGTTTTAGAATGCATTTTGTACGTTTGACAGTATGTATCATGTGTAGCAACAGTAACAGCATGTTGATCTTGATGTTCTGCCTTCCTCTTTCAGGTGTAATTGCATGTGCCGGGGGGTGTCAGTGTTTGCAGTTAGTATCCCATATGTACATGTTGACTACTCACAGCTCTGTATGACAATACCTGCATGCACTTTTTAGCTTCCACATCACAGTTATACTCTCCCATGTTTCAATTATGTTTACTGTTCTAATTAATAATCCAAGAGCATGATAGCTGTGTAGTAAGCTACTGTGTTCAGAGCCATCACAT
Source organism: Protopterus annectens (assembly GCF_019279795.1). NCBI lineage: Eukaryota > Metazoa > Chordata > Ceratodontiformes > Protopteridae > Protopterus > Protopterus annectens. Next base: position 1,710,131,846 of record NC_056733.1, read on the forward strand.
CCATAGTGGGTGACATCACAGGTATAGGTACCTGGAGTGGGGAAGAGGTAATGGAGTGGTACAGCGGATGACAAGGGTAAAGGCCAGTGGAAATAGTGGCTTGTCATTGGGAAGCAGTAATACCTGCTCCCATGACAGGATGCAAACACAGACACACCTACACACTCAGGGATTCACAGACACAGTAACACACACTCTGACACACACACACACACACACACACACACACACACACACACACACACACACACACACACACACACACAGTTGCCAGTGTTGGGATGAGAACCCCTGTCTATGTGCAAATCATCATTATAATACTACACAATTACAAGACGGGCCACAGAGATTACACATGTACAGGTAATCGTAATTGCCTACGATTGAGGTCATCGACAGGGATACTAGAGTGCAGTGAGTGTATGTGGGGAGGGGGCTTCATCAGTAGGCTCTGTAACAACAAGCCACACCCCAGGGTGTACATGTTAACAGGCAGTTAGAATGCCCTTCTAAGACTGACACGGATACTAGATTGCATTGAGTGGATGGGAGGAGGGGGCATTAACATTTCACTATAGTAAAATACAGCCTCACTCCAGGGACCGGACAGCCATACATACATACACACACACACACACACACACACACACACACACACACACACACACACACACACACACACACACACACTGTGGCATTCACAAAGATATACACCTATGTCACACACAGACAGACACTTGACGTGTGAGGCTCAACCACCTGCCTATGCCTTTCTTTCTACACTTCACTCTGTACTGATGTCTACAACAGTGTTCAGGAGAGTGAAAAACATGTAGGATGTATTCCCCACTATACGTGACATATATGGACACACACACACACGTGTCTGTACTGTGAATCAAACACCTGCCTATCTCACGATAGGTATTACAGAGGTACAGCACTACTGCATGCGCTACAAACTGTACTGACTCTTTTCTTTGCCAACTGTGCTGATATATGCACAATATATGCACAGGGGAGGTGTTATTGTTACAAGTGTCAAGAGGGTTGCCTTCAGTGACACCCTTACTGCATTCTACATTGTCTGTCCTCCATTTCAATTAACAAAACCATAGTTTAGCAGTTACACAGATTATTGTAGTAATGGTTGTAATACACCTGTGAGCTGTCCTCAGTAATCATACATCTGCAAAGTAGCCCCACCACTTAGTAGTCATGTCCAAACATCTGTCCATACTTAATGTACAACGTACTGTACTTTCGGCATATCACCATATACAGTTGGCAATGTTGAGGCTGCATTGCAACAGCATGATGTACTAAGACAGCAGTCACCTTCAAACATCAGACACTGCACACGCATGGAATCTAGACACACATCAATACATGTACACATATGCAGTCTACATCAGTAAGTGGGCTAGCAGGTCAAGAGGATACATTCCACACCTTCCCCACGCCATACGTGAAACATAGCCGAGCATTACACCATAATGGATGTTGCATTCATGTACTGGTAGGACACACAACCACCTTCACTGAGTAGCCAAGTGTGCATATATGCCAACAGCACATATCAGCAAGACACACACACAGCAATAATCCATGTCATGATCCTGCAAACTGTTACTCGACAGTTCCATGGTGAAGCCAGGATGCTGTAATGGTCAATAGTGAGCACATCATATTTGCCACACACACCTCATGTTTACTGGAAGGGTGCCAGCAATTTGCTCTGTTAGAGCTAGGCAGTACACTCATTCAAGCATGTGCGAGGTCTGTGGCTTATAAACATCTCACCTCAGCACGTTCTGGCTATTGTGGTAATAAGGCTAATGTCCAGACAGTACACAGCATGCATGGCTTGCAATTGCTGACATGGGGTATATGTAGGAGCTGTGGGCACACATGGCTTTACGTGTCATGGACATATCACCTGTAACTACTCAGGAACATACAGAGCAGAGCTGGATTTCCCTGAGTATGTCAATACAGGCCGAGTGTAGGTCTTATGATCCTGTTATTTGGGAATGTTTGTAGGCATTGCATTAGGTAGACATGTCTAATGACATACATGGGTTGTTGCCTGATATGTTAGGTGTCATGGGTGACCAGTAGAGAGGGAATATTACCTCTGTTAACATAGATATCAACCCTTATGTACTGTTAGCATGCTATCTGCCATGTGCATTTCTGTAATGAATGTAGCCACCTGTATGTAGAAAGGACAATGACAGCTATGGTATTTTCATTTATGTTGTATGACTGTGGGATGTACATATCCAGGGCAGGTACAGTTAGGTCATATCCGACGATGAGGGTGTTGTTTACTGGTGTACAGCAACAGTCGACTGTGTTAATGCTGACTACATCCGAGGGACCCTGGTATGTGTACAACTGACCTGGTTACAAACAGTGGCATTATTGCATTGCATAACACATTATGCAACTGTGTCCATACATGGGTACTTTGCACAGTTGATGTAGGCCTAGGTACAGTCCACCAATCAAAGGTTATCTGATGGTCTACCATACTATTTCATACCACATGTATGGATGTGTGTTGGTAGTCTGAGGACAAGGTGGTGGATGTATAAGAGGATACAGTCTTGAATGCAGCATTTGCCACTGTCACCTGTACCTGATTCATCTGTGATAAGTTATGTTGGAGTAGTGGTCTTTACATGTGAGTAGCCTTTATGAATATGTGGACACCACCACCTGGAATTGTCCATACCAGTCTTATGGCCCACATGTCTAAATCTGAGTTATATGGTGGTAGTGCAATTGTGCACTACAGAGCCTTCAGCCAGGTGTTCCTCACTGCACAGATGTCAGTATTCCCCATTGTAGGTTCTACATTGAGCAAATGGATTATGAAAGCCACACATCTAGCACTGGTTTGCATAAGCATCCAATGCAATTGTCTTGTAGGTGTCAGGGTGTTACTTTTGTGTGTAGGACTTTTGCCTGGGAATGCGACTATATGGGTAAATGCTACCTAGGTATTATCCACACTCACTTGAAACATGGATGCATGTGCTCTGTGTCATAGGCTTGTCATTCAGTCATGACAGCCCGGAATGACAGACACTGGACAACCTCATAATTGCAGCAGGACATTGGCTCATTGTTTTGGTCAAGCAGTTGCCACTCGTACCATGACATCACTGTGAGTGGCAGTAATGTGCTTGGTATCAAATGCCACATGTAAGGTGACAGACAGCAGCAGATGTGTATATGACCAATGTCAGATATACTTAGTGTAGCAGTCCTGCTAATAATGACAACTACTATCACAGCCGGGAGAGGTCATCTTGACACCAGCACCTCAGTACCATTACACAATGGGGCTCACATATTATGCTTGCACATGCCACTGTTCCAAGTATAATGCCACTGTCCACAACCTGCTATCAATGTATGCCTTTCAGGGCAGCAAGGTGTGTGACACATGCTGTAGGTAGAATCTACCTGTGTGTCCCAGTTAACATACTGTCTGTCACTTCCACACATGCATGATTGTGTATACTTCACATATATATGTCAGTACTTCATGTACATGTATGCATGTGTATCACACAGCACAGACACAGATATATCATTTATAGGCCACATACAGGTACATGGTAGTAAACCTGTATGATGTGCATATATACTGACAGTTAAGATGTACATAGGTGTAAATCTGTGTGTTTACAATAGGAGTCCATTACAATGTGTTCTGTACATGTAAGTGTTTGAGCATGCACACTGTGGCCTTCTGTGGTTAGAATCGGAGTGCATCCCAAACAGCCCTATGCTACTAAGTGTATGAGCGTACCCACTGCCACCTTGTGTAATTTGAGTCAATGCATCCAAACAAGCCCTTTGTTTCTAAGTGTATGAGCATGCCCAGTATAACCTTGTGTAGTTGTAGTCATAGTGCATCCCAAACGGTCCTGTGCTACAAAGTGTATGAGCATGCCCACTGTTACCTTGTGTAATTGGGGTCAATGCATCCAAACAAGTCCTGTGATTCTATGTGTGTGAGCTGGATCACTGTAACCCTGTATAGTGATAGTAGTTGTCCATTCCACAGATGGACATACTCCAGTTCAGGGTTTGTTGTGCTACAACTATACCTCTCAGGCCTACCTATGTCTTACCTGCAGATGATGTGTCTTGTTTGTGCATACAAGTTGTAATGGACTCCTACTTTAAACACACAGGTTTACAGCTATGTACATCTTGACTGTCAGTATCCCTGTTGTTGTCCTCAATCTTAGAAAGGTATTCTGACTGCCTTGAAATGTGTAATCTCTGTGGTGCATCTCGTAACTCCGTAGTTCTGTAATAGTGATCTGTAAGTAGGCAGGAGTTCTGATCCCACAAGTGTGTGTGTGTGTGTGTGTGTGTGTGTGTGTGTGTGTGTGTGTCAGCAAGTGCCTGAGTGTGTGTGTCAGCAAATGGCTGAGTGTGAGTGTGTGTATTTGTGTCTGCATCCTGTCATGACAGCGGGTTTTGCTGCATTCCAAAGAGATACCACCTTTTGCACTGGCCTTTATCTTTGTCACCTGCTAAACCTCTCTCTTCCCCCCTCTCCTCTGCAAGAAATCAGTCCTGTGATGTCACCCAGCTCAGAAGTGGAATCAGAGTAAGTATAATTGTATGGGTTCTGTGGCACATACTCCAACTGCATACCACTCTACTAGTTACCTTTACATAGGCAAGACGTGTATGCACAATACTGGTAAGAATGTGTGTGTTTGTGTATGTGACTACCCTGTAGCCAGGCATACACATTTGTAATGTCTTTTAACATGCTGCACACCATGGTAATCATCTGTGGTGAGTGGAGTCTACAAATTATTGCATAGTTAGGAATAAAAAAGAATAGACAGTCAAGAACGACTACAGTTGGGTATGTTATTTTCCTGTGCCACTGTTGAGCAGTGACACAGAAGTGGTCACCGGGGTGTAAGTCCATACCTATCATTCCCCCACCCAGACTCCACAATCCCTGGGGTAGATTACCTTAGCCATTATTCCCCACCCCAAACTCCACATACACAACAACCATCCCTTCTCTGGTGAACTGATTAAGATTTAAATGTTATAAAACAAGAGATGCCTCGGTTTTGTGTACACATCAGTTCCTTTGGAACCCTTCTGTGTCACATAGGTGATGTTCCGACATATATATATATATATATATATATATATATATATATATATATATATATATATATATATATTATAGCTGTGTCTGTGTATATGCATATATATATATATATATATATATATATATATATATATATTTATATATATATATATATATATATATATATATATATATATATATATGTGTGTGTGTGTGTGTACACATCATGTAGGTGCATATATCTATATCTATATATATATATATATATATATATATATATGTGTGTGTGTGTGTGTGTGTGTGTGTGTGTGTGTGTGTGTGTGTGTACACATCTTGTAGGTGCATATACACATATATATATATATATATATATATATATATATATATATATACATAGTTATGACAGTTGTACAGATGTAGACTTGTCTATGTTGTTTCACAGAGTACAGTACATTCAAGGGTACTGTACATATGCACACAAAGTGACTGGCCCATTTGTTTTCAGTACTGTGGAATACCTGTAGTAAGATGTGTATTATAAAATCCATGAAGCATGTATACAGCCCAGATGGCTTAGTGGTAAGTCCACTTCCATAGGTGGGCATGGCCCAGGGTTCAAGAGCTGCAAGGCTTGTTGATAATGTCAATTAGGACTGAATAAGACAGTTGTAAGTGGATGTAAATGTGTTTTCATGACAATAAGTAGGGTACACACAGGTAAAAGACATGTACAACTCACAGTACACTTGAAATGCCCTTCTCTGGCAATCCTGCTGATGTCACCCACTTAGGATTACACCTCTGGGACTGCTGTACCCCAGTAATCTTCATAGCGTGTGCTGAAGCATGATAAACTAGTTTGGTAGGTGTTCTAATCCCAGACATGCCATGTGTGTGGCTGTCTGAGAAAGAAACAATGCTTTTTAGAGTACTCACACTCCTAACATTTCACATACTCACCTTTGGAAATCCTGCTGATGTCACCCACCTAGAAATACACCTCTGGGACTGCTGTAACCCAGTAATCTCCGTAGTGTGTGCTGTAACATTGTAATGCTGTAGTGTGAAAAATGAGTTAGGTAGGAGTTCTATTCCAGGACATGGCAGATGTGTGTGTGTGTGTGTGTGTGTGTGTGTGTGTGTGTGTGTGTGTGTGTGTGTGTGTGTGTGTGTGTGTGTGTGTGTGTGTGTGTGTGTGTGTGTGTGTGTGTGTGTGTGTGTGTGTTTGACAGTTAGAGCTTGTGTGGATGTGCCTATGAGTGTCTAACCACTGGACATGTTGGGGAGTGGGTTTTGTAGTTTTCCTATATGGTGGCCATCCACCTCATGAGGAGTACAGATGTCAATCAGCCAAGAGACTGGGTTGGCAAACCATAACCCTCCATCTGGCAAAAGGCCTGGTGAACAAAGTATGTAACCCTACTATTACCCGGTATATGGTCTGAACCCATGTGTCATACACAAACACACTTGTCTAGAATATCCCGCTATGTTGCTAGTACCCTGCACATTGTTGACATATAGTAGGCATGGTGAGATTGCAGTGGGCTGCAGAGGGCATGGCAACCTGTCCAACAGTACAATAAGCACATAATTGCGGACAATGCACCTTCACTATGTTCCCCACTGGATGCCTGCAACATATGTGGTGCCATCAAATGTGATCCACAAAGGACATACAATGCCTTACACACATGCCCTGTATGGACAGATGCCACTGCCACCAGGGAATACCTGTATCATGCTATCAATGCAGGTGCAGGGTCAACCTGCTGTCTATTTTAGCAGGTTCTGCCACACCAGGTCAGTATTGGCACATCTGATGATAACAGTCTGTGTACACAACATGTGCCAGGTAAACCAGGTACACTTGTTTATGTCACTGTAAATTATTCTGGGAAGTGCACATCCCAGGCAATGTCCATGTCTAGGACTATCAAACACAGACATGGCATGCATTGCAAAGCAATGGCCACACACAATGGTAACCAGGATGACAGGACAGTTCATACACTACCCATCTGTGTGGGACATTGCAGACACTACACCCCTGAACCACACTGCACACCATTGTCAGGTGGCGTGATGCCAAGGATTACCCCTCACCCAGCCTTGTACAGCCATCTTGCACAGCCAACCACTACACACCCATGAAGCAATGCACACATGCAAGTCAGTACTGGCACCTTGTGTCTGCATGTGGGGTATGATGTTCCCAACCACAGTCACACCCAGTATAACTCCACCTGGCATATTGAATGATGTCAGACACGTTCACATGCCCTAGCCCTTAGAACCTCAGGATATCCCCTGTGGTGCATCTAATACCTGTGCATTACTGCAGTGTGGCAAAATAAGTAGTTAGGAAGTGTATTTGTGAGCCTGGCAAAGTGTGACAATGTGTCTGAGTCCTTTAGAGAGTATGGTTGTGTTGACAATGACATCTGTTCATGTGGACAGCCAGATGTGCTACACTTAATGTATGTCTACTATATCTCTGTTGCAGATGTTGCTCACCAGCACACATATATGTTCTTACAGCACACCAACATGTGAGCTATGTGGCACATGGAGTAACTGCATGCACTTGTAATAGTAATGGCTTGCCAGTCAGGGGTTTGAACCCCTGTACTGGTAGGTGTGTGACAGACAATGCTTAGGTTTTAGTCTCCAAGCCCTTCTCTGATGTACTTTCCCTCTGTCTGTCCCTCCCCGACACTCTCTGGTGGATGTGGAGTTGTACACCTGCTCAGCAGCAGCTTGTGTTTTGTTCGTGATGGTCATGATCAGGTGATGGCCTCTGCACCTATTGCAGTCCTCCTCTAGCTAATTGCATGTGAAACAGCTGTAGTGACGTTCCCATAGCCAATTGCATGGAAACACAGTACAATATCTAGGAACATCATGTTGGTGTTTGCCCATGACAGTCACTGTGAGTGGAACCTGGATCTGGTGTTTGGTAAACAGCATCAAAGATGATTTCCTCAAACAACATACACAGTGGAAAATAGCCTACAGACAGGAGGGTGATGTGCCAGACATGACTACAGCATGTAAGTGTAGCTATGCTTCATTGAGACTACTGCCAATTTAACAGATTGTGTGTGGTAATGGCTAGTCTGCATGTTTTAAAACTTCTAAGACAGTGCTCTGTTTGTGAGGAAACCCCCATCTACAGGGCCATCTGTGGACTGGTCAGTGTGTGGAACCATTTGTTTCTTGTGTTACTCACTGAACACACATCTGTGAACTGCAGAAGCATAGTGTGAGGATTGCAGTCATTATATGGTGATAGTGATGTGAGTTACTGCCATTGCATCCCTGATTGGACATATGTCACATGAAACAGTGGTATGACAGTCACTATCTGGGGTTCTCACAGTGACATGCCAATAATGGGCCACTGTTCATAGCTGCAATCACAGATCTTCTACGCTTTGTACAGATGTCATGCAGTATATACGCATGTGTTGTGCTCCCTCCGCAAATGTAAGACATCTGTTGGTGTTGGGTTGATGGTCATATCTATGCTTGCTGTTATAAGTAACTCTGAATGCTGTTGACTATTACTAAGCCATATCTGTGTTAAAACTGCAACACCATAGGCTGTATTGGTTTGGAGGTCCCGGCGGAACCTCCTTTCCCACTTCTGCTGGCCATGGCACCGGGCACCAGCACGTCTGGGGCCCAGCCTTGGGCCTCCACCTCTGTTGGCTCTGCATCACCTTCTGGTGGAACTGCCACTGAGGATGGGGCTTGTCCCCCCTGGGAACAGGTCCAGACAGGAACTTTTCAGCCATCATACAGTCCCAGACGTGGTGTGTAGGGGGCTCAATAAGGGGTTTCAAGGCCAGATACACCAGCTCGAGGGCATAGTGTCACATTTAGAGGGTGAGCCTGTCCCTCCTAGACAGCCCCCAGCACAGCCACCTTTGCGGCTGTGAAGGTGCAGTGGTGGCTGGCCATGGGTGGGGACCTCCATCCTACTGTTTCCATCTGGCGGCTTATAGGCTTGTGACTGTCAAACACCCCTCCCTGCCCAAGGTGTATCCCCCCCACATGTGTCATATACTGCCCCTGTATGCTGTCTTGTCTGTCATCCTACCCAACCTATCCTCCACAAGCATACCTACTCTCCTTGCCCAACATCCCACTCTCACCTTACAAAAATGGAAACAAAAGGCCAATCTGTTCCCAGAACATTTGCCCCATACATAGCTGTCCATTTCACACACGTGTCCACTGGACACATGTAACTTTTTTAATTTCATCACAACATACTACTGCTGTCCTCACCCCTTTCCCCCAGGCACATGATCCTGGTATGCACATGACTCCTAAAGGTTTCAGGTACATGTGATGCAAACGACACCATCGTACACATGGCACTACCAGTCCCTCTATGGTTACCCCATTTACCTTTTTCATGATGATGATGTCACACACAGTACCTTGCAAGAGTATTATTCTCACATAATGATTGGACAGGAACTGTTTTGTTAATGTAAATAAAATGCACAGAGTAATGTATTTGGCCAATGTACAAATGTTTGCGTGTATTAATGACACATGTCTGTCTGAGGGAGTCTTGATATTACATAGGGCATCACCACTACATAATACAGGAGTTGCTGGTATTTCACTTTTCATTCTTTTTTAATGCTTTTTTGTCACATGGGATGTTCTTGATATATATATATATATATATATAGATATGTGTATCTATATCTGGACATAAACACACACACATACATCTACATAATGGAATACATTTCCTATACTGTTGAATGACTGTACTGGATGATATGTTTGTGATATGATCTGATACCTGTATATCTGCCATGGCTTAGTGGTAAATCACATAGGCTGTGGTGTGCAGGGTTCTGGTTTCGAGCCTTGCAGAGGCCCTTTATTTTGTTGCTGGGCAGAACAAGGGCCGTTGGATGCAGAGTGATTAAGGCACTTTTAAGCAGTTGTGAGTGGGTGTGCGTGGGTTTGCGTGACTGTAAGTAGTAGTTACTTTTGGTCACAGTTACTAACACTCAGTTATCTTCTTGATAGCTTAACCTGTGTAGGCAGTGCTTACCCCCATGCAAACAGGCTGTAACCCACTCACTGCTGCTTAAAAGTGCTTACTCCCACTTACCCCCACACTAATTTCTTTAAAAGACAAGAAAAAAAGGGTTGATAGGAAAGTGGTGAAAAAGGGACACAAAGAGGGAAAGACAGTAGGGAAAATAGCTAGGGATGTGCAGGAAGGGTGTAGGGAAGGTCCATAGCTGTCCATTTCTCCTACAGCAATGGCTGTGCATATATAATAAATTCAGTGGTACATTTGGACACTCACATCCCTGAGAGAGGAGTGAGGACAACAATAGTATGTTGTGATGCCAATTAGAAATGTTTACATGTGTCCAATGGACACGTGTGCGAAATGGACAGCTATGTATAGGGCGTGCTTTTTTTGCGGGAACAGGTTGCCCTTTTTTTCTTTTATGTTTAGGTGAGAGCGGAATGTTGGGGAAGGAGAGTGGGTATGATCAGGGAGGATAGGTTGGGTAGGATGACAGACAAGAAAAACAAGATGAGTACAGGGGCAGTATATGACACATGTGAGGGGGAAACACCTTGGATGGGGAGGGGTGTTTGGAAGTCACAAGCCCATGAGCCCACAAATGGATACAGTGGGACTGAGGTCCCCACCCATGGGCAGTCACCACTGCACCTTCACAGCCCAGCTGTGTAGGAGGGGCAGGCTCACCCTCTAGTTGCACCACTTCGCCCTCAAGCTGGCATAGGCAGTCTCGAATCTCCCTGTCGAGGTCCCTACGCACCACAGGCCGGACTGTACCACTAGTGACAGGTTCCTGTCCATTCGTACTCCTGGGGGGGGCGAGCCCCATCCCCTGTGGCAGTTCCACCCGAAGGTGGTGCTGGGCCAATGGACAAGGAGGTCCCAAGCTGGGCCCCAGATGTGCTGGTGCCTGGTGCCATGGCCAGCTGAGATGGGACAGGTGGGTCCACTGGGACTGGCCTTCCCATATGAGCTATGTTGTAGCATGTTTAAGGCAGATGTGGGTTAGTAATAGTCAACAGCATTCACGATTAGGTATAACAGCATGCATAGGTATTCCCATTACCCAGGGCACCAGATATAAATTGTTGCAGAGCAAGCAGAACACATGCATATATGGGTAAACAGTGGCCATTACAATGTCATGCAGGTTTCATTGATGGCAACAGGCCAGCAATATGGGAGTATTTTAACATGGCACACGTATATTAACAGATGTGAATATTTATAAACCAATAGGACATATGTCCCAACAAAGGTTAGGAGTGCAGACATACCAAATGAGTTGTGTAAATTGGTTATTTTTGCACATATGGTAGGGGTGAGAAAGAGAGAGTTCAATTAACAACTAATAAATCCTAGTAGTTTTCACAACATTCATAGTCACTATAGTAGTCTGTCCCTTACATGTATTATTACACTACCCAATGGCATTATATTGTGCAATGGTATGTTTGTAGATTAGTATGTACGGGACCTGTGTCTTATGTACAGGCTTGACTAGATGCAGGTGTTAATGCAACATGTTTTGAGACTGCTCTCATACACTTTGGGTGAGATGCTGGGATGACAGGTATGTTTGCATGTACATTCTCTGACTATGTACAAGTCTGACTATCAGTTATATGTCATTAACAGCTGCCTACATTTCTTGGATCATCACACTAATTTTGCAGGGGAACAGGGCAAAAGACAGGTGATGTGGGTCATTTATCAGGACATACTGGGCAGATTGGAACGGTTGAGGGGTATGAATATGCATACCACTCTCTATTTATGCATTTCTAGCAAAATCTGTACAGTTGTTAAGTGTAAACATGAGTACAGCTTTCTGTCTGAACATTCTAACAGACTGTGTGTAGTTGTGTGGAATGATTATGCATACAACTTATTAGCGCTCCTGGGATCCAAAGCCCTGCTGTGTGTGACAAAAGCATTACAGTTAAGATCACTGTACACTATGCTATCAGGCAATTGTTGTGAGGCTTTGCCTGATAGCATAGTTGCACTTCCAACATTATTATACAGCACTTCATACACATTTTATCTGCATACCACAGTGTGGGTAACATTGCTTACTACAATAGTACTATTTAATAACTGCAACAGTACAACAACATATGACTGCAGAGTAAACAGAAGCAATGCAGGGGTTACAACTTTATTTGCAGCATATTACACTATTCTGTATACTGGTACAACACTTTCTGAGGTTCTTACATCTATTTGTTATGACAGTGCATGCAGGCTATATACTAACCTGCCTTGCGACGCATCCTTTGCAGCCTAGCATCATAGGCTTCCTGGTTCACAGCACACTCATCTGCAGCTGTCAGAGAAATACAGTGATATTTAATCATATCTATCCATAGTATACACAAGCTAGGCAATTATTAACTACATAGTGGAAGGAGTACTTACTCAGTTCTGGGGCATTCTGCATCTGCCTTGCTTCCTGGATCTACTGTTCCAGGACATCCCCCCTCCGCCGCTTCAGGTCTGCATGGTGGTGCCTAACCTGCTCACCAGTCCAGGGGATACCTGTGGCACTAGTGAGGTCACGGGTGGGACTGTCCCAGGCCTCCATTCTGTACTGCAAGCCCTGGTACTGGCCCTGCAGTAGTCTCCTATCATGGTGCTTTACCAGGAGCCATATCATGAATATGGACTCCTGGATGCCCCAGCACTGCGCTCTAAAGCGAGTGCCTTCTCCCACTCCAGCCATTCTGCCTGCAGGTGGATGCTACAACCAGTTATGAGCTGTATTCCCACCTCTTCGGTTTAAGTAGGGCCGGATTCCCACACATTTCCATAATTGGCCAGTTTCATAAAGGCTAAGCTATGGGCACACCTGCTTACTTCAGGTTGGCACTGCTTAAAGAGGTGCACCTGTGGGCATATTGTATTGGCTTCCCTACACATTGCTTACAATTACTTAGGTGGGCTGTGCTGTGGTTAGCATTGCTTATTAGTTATCTAGCATTACAATTGACTTTTGTCAATGTTGTCTTACTCATTACAGGCTATATATGTATCTGGTATCCGTCATTCATGTGTACATACATTGTATGGGGTCCTGGGGACTTCAGAACCTTCTTACAGTGAAACCTCAACTTTATGTTTACTGCAGCACTCCAATTCACATATTTATGGTCTGTGGCATGTTATAGAACATTACACTGTACATAGATTCAGTACACATATTTGATCTGTTTCCCTGTTGTGAAGATTAGTTTGCTGATACCTCCTTTATATGTATTGCTATCATGGTGTAGTGGTTTACTACTATGACTGTGATGTACAGGGTCCTGCGTTCTAGCCTTGCAGAAGCTGGTTATTTTGTTGCTGGCCAGAAAATGAGCTGTTGGGTACAGATTGATTAAGGCACATTAAAGCAGTTGTGAGTGGGTGTGTGTGGGTTTGCTAGGAGCTAAGCAGTGCTAACCTCCAGTTACAGTTTCTTACACTCAGTTAGCCTCTACATTTCTTCACCAGTGTGATACTCGCATACTGGCACCCAAACAGGCTTAGACCCACTTGCCAATGCACTGCATTTGGTGTTTGCATCTGACACTCACACCCCTGGGTGGGAGTGAGGACTACGATATTACATTGTGATGCCTATTACATCAGATTACATGCCTACAGTATCAGGAATGGCTGCCCATTAGGCGTAAGCATGCCGGTTGACTGTACGGCATCCGCAGCCTGTCCAGAGTTTGCTTCATATTATTGGTGTGTTCCTCTTACAATCTGCACCTGTCTGGCTAATACATGGGAACTGACACCATTAAATACAGACAAGTAATTGGGTATTGGAATCCACATCCTTCAGCTGAGTCATGCTACTGCATGCCTATTATTCTATCATCTTTCAATGGTTGCAAGTGGAATATGTGCTTTCTGTCCCTATCAGACCTCTCAAACTATTGGGGACAAATATCAACTGAATCAAGGACAAGTCATGACAACATCAGGGACAATCTGGGACAAATTTAAAATATTAGTGCTATTAACTTGAAACATTTACAGACTCAGAGCATATGAATTAATACACATTATCTGAGGTAAAAGAAGTTTATAACTCTTAATTATTGTCATTATTCATTACATGTAATTCACCACCTTTCTTTCAAAAGTCATTAGTTTTAGGAGGGATTAAGAGGGACAGAGTTCAAATCTGAGTCTAAATCAGGGACGTCCCTGGAAATCAGGGAGAGTTGAGAGGTATGGTCCTTATTTGTTTCCCCAATGGTTTATGTCCTATCCAGTGGATTTGCTCTTAGGGGTTGAGAGGTATGGGCATAAGCTCTGCCCATTTTGGAATATTATTTACATCCCCAGGGTGGTCCTAATATGACTGTGCCAGCCAACACCTGCACGCCTAGGCCCATAATTGCATACCCATAGTTCCCCCACCTGCCCCTCCTCTACAGCACTCATCCTTACTGTGGGTGCAGGTGGGGTATAAACACACTACTACACACTGCCCACTCTCCGTGTGTCGGGACACATGTCGTACGCTGTGTCAACCTATAGGTTATCAGGCTTGCACAACCTACTGGTCCGTGTACGTCTACAGCCTGGTTTGATGAAACATTACAGGGACTGACTCCGATGATCAGTAATTTTTGGGGTGTCCCACAAGGGACATTGATGTCTTTGTTTCAAGATTAGTCCTGGCAGGTCTCTCCCTCTGGTAGTATCCTGCCGATGGTCTGGGAAGCAGTTGTGTGTTTGCTTTTATTGTGTGTCTGTATGTCTCACCAGTCTAGCTGGGGTGGGGTGGGGTCGGTTGATGCTACGTGTTGCACATTTGTTGATAGGACCCCTCACCCCCATATGCACAGCCTTAATTCCTAACTGCTGTATCATATTGCAGCTATATACATGTGTATATTTACAGACACACACACATATATTTATATATATATATATATATATATATATATATATATATATATATATATACACACACACACACACACACACACATATAATTACTAAATACAGATATATATGTATATGTATGCATACATGTATATATTTATATATTGCTGTCTATATATATGTAACAACATATGGGTCTATGGGTGTCTGCATATGTATATATCTATATGTGGGTATGTATATGTATTCTGTCTCTGTAGGTATACATTTGTACTACAGAGAGGGAGAGCTATATGGGTAGATATACACACACATACCTCTACATATATATGTATATATATATATATATATATATATATCTATATATATATATATATATATATATATATATATATATATATATATATATATATATGTATATATATATCTACATCTCGTTATTCCATTCCTTGCCATGTAGATTACACTTTGCTGCAGTGGGACTCATAGCAGGTGTGGCTGCTCATTGGGCAATGCCTCTGCCAATGAACACTTTTGCTTACATCCCTGGGGCTGTCCATATAGACCCACATTAGCCAACATCTACACACCTAGACCCATAACTAGCTACCCATAGTTCCCCCACCCATACCTCCTCTACAGCACCCATCCTTACTCTGGGCCCTGGTCGGGTCTAACACACCACTACATGCTGCCCACTCTCCACTTCACGGGACCCATGTCATACATTGTCTCGACCCATGGGTCATTAGGCTTTCCCACCCTTGTATTCCGGGTATGTACACACCCCAGCCAAAATGGTCAGCGTATCACCTTCTTTTGATTATATGTCAATTTTTGGGGCATCCCGCAAGGGACGCTCCTGTCTGTGTTCCAAGATTAGATTTCATGGGTGCACTGTGTACCCCCTCCTGGTTGTATCCTGCCTGTGATCTGGGGAGCAGTGGACTATTTATATTGTTTATGGGTTTCTGTGTATGTTTCCTGTGTCTGGCTGGGGGGGGGCGGTGGAAGGTCATGATACGTGTTTCATGTTTC
Organism: Protopterus annectens; assembly: GCF_019279795.1. Classification (NCBI taxonomy): domain Eukaryota; kingdom Metazoa; phylum Chordata; order Ceratodontiformes; family Protopteridae; genus Protopterus; species Protopterus annectens. Next base: position 1,710,147,994 of record NC_056733.1, read on the forward strand.
TTGCTTGGGCCCCTCACTTCCATTGGCATAGCCTGTGAACATATGTCATTCTTGTGTGCTGTTTCCTATCATAGCTGTATATCTGTGTATATCTACGCACACACACACACACACATATATATATATATATATATATATATATATATATATATATATATATATATATATATATCTATATATGTATATATATATATATATATATATATATATATATATATATATATATATATATATATATATGTATATGTCTGCAACCATATATATATTTTTATGTATATATTTATATATATATATATATATATATATATATATATATATATATATATATATATATATATATATATATATATAGATATATATATATATATATATGTCTGTAAAGCGATGCATACCCCGCGCAAACGCACTTACATACACTTACTGGTGTTTATATATGCTTAAACCTGCTTACTAGTGCCTTATTCATTATGACACTGACACTTCGCTGCAGTTCACTTTTAATTGTTATTATGCAGGTTATACAGCAGACAGATGTCGAAATATGTTCATATGCAGATTACCAATGGAAAATGGTATGTGCTGCAGTGGGATTCAGAACGGGAATTTCTGTTCATTAGGCGGATGCTCTAACCAATACAGTATTGCTGTGCTGCTTCATTTGCATATATACCCATATACTCATGACTCCTAGTTCCCCAAACACCCACCCCAACACTTCACTAACACAGCAGTCATCCATTCTCCAGTTGGATATGTGGTGTATCCACAGCACTACACATTGGCCACTCCCTACTCCTGTAGACCCATCCCATGGGTTGACTCACTCCACGTATCCTCAGAAATCCCATACTTTTAGTCCACAAACATTGGTGGCATGAGCGAGCAATAGGACACTATTCACAATTTTTGGATTGTCCCACATGGGACACACATGTCTTTTTTTCAAGATTAGACTCTATACTTCATTACATCATTACTCCTGTTAACATGACACTACAATACATTAATAAATATGACTATGTGGTAATGCACATGTTACACGAGAGCTAATTATGTACGAGTTTGGTGTGATTATTTTACAAATAGACCAGTTTAGTAATTGGCGTTGCCGTAGCAGTCAGATCACAGGAATGATTCCATGTGTGAGAAAGTCCTCACATTTGAATTTTTAAGCACAGCACTGACTTCGGACATTGTACACACTTCTACGTTTTAGCAGTTTCGTACCTTCCCTCTTATGCACAACCTATTATACTATCTACTGTCGAGGTTTGTAAGGGCACTTTCATGTTATTTATGTCTGCAAAAGGAATGAATGTGTTACAGGGAATATATTTCTACATATAGATTTATGCATGTGTGTATGCATATATACTTATAACGAACTTGCTGACCTCCACAAGACAGTCCAGTTAGAACCAGTCCATCCATCCCTGACATGCCTGGATCCATAATTTCATACCCATAGTTCATCTACCCCACCTGAGTTCGACATACAGGCATACCATCCATTGTCCAGTTGCTATTGCAGCCATGACACACCTCCACACATTGCCCTCTCCCGAGCATTAGGGGCCCTACATGTATGTTGTCCCAACCCATGTATTTTCAGGCTCTCCCACCATTTATTTCTTGAACATACCTGCCCTTGCTTGTGTAATGGTCGGAGGTCCAATCATCCTATCAATTTTTGGGTAGTCCCACCAGGGACTACCCTCTGATTGTTTGTAAAGTAGACTTAGCAGATCAACAATGTTACTCCCACTGGTAGTATCCTGCCTGTGCAGTGCTTTGCTCACTCCTGCCTAGCTTGATATGACATACGCTGACAGCACTATATAATACTGGAGTTGCTGTTGATTCCCTTCTCATTCCTTTTGTATGCTTTATTGTTACGACGTTCATTCTTCATATATATATATATATATATATATATATATATATATATATATATATATATATATATATATATATTATATATATCTGTACATACTTATATACATTTCCTATGCTGGGCACTGCTTACACCCATACAGGCACACTCATACTTGCTTACTGGTACTTATATATGTTTACTACTGCTTATTTGTGCTTACACCTGCTTACTAGTGCCTTATTCGTTATGACAGTACCACTTTGATTGAATGAAAATTTCGTTATCCATTTCATGCGGTACTCCAGTTCACATTTACATGTTATTATGTAGGTTTTACAGCAAAATGACATTCATTCCACATGGAAAATGATATGTGCTATAGTTGGACTCGAGCTGTGAATGCCTGTTCGTTACGCTGATGCTCTAACCACTACACTATTGACGTTAATGTTGATTCCACATGTCTTTCTCTATTTGAATGATTTTGATGTGTAAGCTATGCTCAGCATGGGGCAGTGATGCGGAAACACGCTGCGCCTCACTTACACTTTCGATATTGAAGCAATACAAATGTAAAATAGGGACATAGGGAATCTAATTGTGAAAGTTCTAGGGACGGGACGGGGCTCACCATTCTGCTACCTGCTTGTGTGTTTACTACTTTGATTTTATTTCAGTATTCGTGGACACTTTTCTATGCTTAACATACATTTCAGTATCCACAGACACTGAATTAATTGCTTACTATTAGAGGCGGGCTCTAATAGTAAGCATAGTAGGTTGTGCAATTGTGGGGACATGTTTCTGCCTCCGTAGAGCACTTTAAAATGCCCCCTGCGCTCGCACACGTTTCCTGTGCACGTCAAGGGTGCAGCAGCACACCCTCATAAATATTCATATGATGCTGCTGCACCATCTATAATGGGGACGCTCAGCGGAAGGCTAAAACTGTCCTTCCGCCAAGCTTCATGAATCCCAGGGAATGTTATTTAATCCTGCTTCCTGTACTTTTTCCTAAGTATCCATTGACCATTGGTCTAATACTTGAGTTTATATATCCATCTTTTCAATGTTTTATTATAATTTCCTACTTCACTAGCCTTATAATTGAGTTTCAGGGTTAAAAATTATCATAAATTTTGTAATGTACATTTTTAATTGATCAGTAGTTTCTCTCTTACGTTGAAGATATTCTACTAATATTTTGTTCTTTACCTCTTTTCCTACACTTGGCTCCATTTATTTTTCTAGTAAAGTATTTATCACTGAATGAAAAATGTTCACCAAACACCAAATATTGTTTAAACAATATTCAGGAAAGTTACTGGTCTTTTGTTTGCCTATATATGTCTGTTTAAATATTTTTATACCATAATACATTTTTATTTGCCATTGTGAAAATATAACCCATTCTTTTAAAACTTCACATAATAAGCCTCATTCTCAGCCTTCTAAGGTATAATAACACTTACAATCTTATGCATATCCAGTTGTGGTGCTGCCTTTGTTAAAATCAGCTTTTACTTCATCTTTCATTCCATTTTACTGATAGTACCCCAGATTCACTAATCTTCCATGCAGGACTAGTTTAGTAATGCACAGAAGGGGCCATTTAGGAGGAGGACAGAAGCACGCCAAACATATTAATGAAGGTGCTCTACCTCACCTCCTAATCCTACATGGAGCGTGGATGAGTGCAGGGGGTGTGTCTGAGAGCAGAGCTCACAGAATAAACATGCCCCTCCAAAGTAGAACAGCAGAAACTATAAATAAATGAGTGAGACCGCTCATAGGTGTCAGCATATCTCCACCAACAGTCCCCCATGTGTACAACAGCAACAGGACATAAAAATAAAAAGAAGTGACCCCTGTAATTATTTTTAAAACTCCGAGCACAGCCAACCATAGGTGCGTGGGTGTGCCCATCGCTTAGCTACAGTTAAAGCACGTTAAAAGGCCAAAGAGGATAACAAGGAAGATATATGCAAATGAAGCAGCACAGCAATAGCAGGCATTCCCAGTTCGAGTCCCACTGCAGCACATACCATTTTCCATGTGAAATCTGTATACGAACATTTATTTACATTTTATTGCTGTATAAACAACTAAATGACATTTAAATGTGAACTGGAGTACTGCATGAAATGCACATGTGAAGAGTCAGTACCATAATAAATAAGTCAGCAGTAAGCAGGCGTAAGCACAGATAAGCAGTAGTAAGTATATGTAAGCACTAGTAAGCATGTGCAAGAGCATTTGGATGGGGTGAAGTACCGCCGGCACAGATTAAGCAAAGGAGAAGCTAACTGCATCTAAGACATTGTGACTGGAAGTCAGCAGTGCTTACCTCTGCGCAAACCCACTTACAACTGCATGAAAGTGTCTTAAGCACACCGTATCCAATGGCCGGTGTTCTGCCCAGCAACAAAACAAACAGTCTCTGCAAGGCTGGAACCCAGGACCATGCACACCATACATGAAACGATTTACCACTAAGCCATGCCAGATATGCAGAAATTGTATGTTGTCAGAAACATAACCCCAGCCCAGTCATGCAACAGTACAGAGAATGTATACCTACAGCTAGATGGGCGTGTGTCTGAAAATATATCACTAACTAAACAGATACAACATATCTATAGATATAGTCACATATATATAAATATCCAGAGATATACATACATATATATATACAAATATATGAACAAATATACATGCAAATGCTGACAACTACACATGTATATGTCAACATCTATATGTCCACATAAACACATCCAGTGACATATGTACGCAGATATATGTCTCTGTAGGTATATTCTGACATAGTAAAACATATGTAAGCAAAGATATATATATATATATATATATATATATATATATATATATATATATATATATATATATATATATACCCACAGAGGTATATATGGCCTGACATCTGTAGATACCAATGGTAGATGAACAGAAACATATATGTCCACATGCACCATCAATGGGCCTGAGAGGCCCCAAACTATATATGTCACGTATGAATTTGCATACCCCCCACCCAGCCAAACATGTCCACCCTGCAAAACACTACCAAACTCATAGTATTGTATGTCTGTCATTGAACTAGGGAATTAAATAAGCTCTCTGTTATGTGTCACATGTTGACATCACATACCCCTCTCCCTCACCCACTAGGTGGGCCGAGCAGTACAAGCCAATCCAACCCAGGCCATCCACAACCCATGCATCCATAACCCACAGTTCTGCTACCCCCACACCTGCAGCACACCCACAGCCACCACCCCTACCCTGGTTACCGGCCCATAGCTACCACACCATCACACATCGCCCCTCCCCTCGGGACCCATCCCGTATGATGTCCCACCCAAGTATCTTATGAGTGGCACACGCTGGAGACCATGCACATAGCCAGGGATACCTATGTAACCCTGGGTGTAGATGAAGGTTGAATACCCAATGTTTGGGTTGTCCCACATGGGATGAATGTATTCCTGGTACTAGCAATCGATGTCACGTGTGACTCTGTGTACACCAACAGATTTAGTTGTAGGTATCGCAAAGCATACGTGGCACACAAGGTTGGCTGGTATGCACACGAAACACAGTATCCAGCAATACCAGTCAACATTACCAGATATGTAGCTAATGACTTAGAGGTATATGTGTTAGTATAAATACCCATAACTAAATAGATATATACCTCCCCCTTTCTGTAGTACAAATGTATACATACATAGATAGATATATAAATAAATACCTACATATACATATATACATATGCAGACACCCATACATCCACATGTCATTAAATATATATACAGCAATATATATATATATATATATATATATATATATATATATATATATATATATATCTATGTGTGTGTATGTATATGTGTATAGATATATATATATATATATATATATATATATATATATACATACATATGTGTGTGTGTGTGTGTGTGTGTGTGTGTGCAGATATACACAGATATATAGCTATAACTATTTCTATTATTTTATATATATATATATATATATATATATATATATATATATATATATATATATATAATGTGCATTCTGTTTATCTGCTTTTACTCTATTTGTGTTTCTTCCTACTTTATTACTAGGGGCATTGACTACAACTCTGGATCTGAGATATATAACAATAAGTATCCTTTTCTGTGCATTTAAAGAGGTTTTTTGATTGTATCTGCTTTATTTTCTGAAAAAAAAAAAAAAAAACTTGTTTCCCACCTTTCTAAGCTAGTATAGTCCAGTTTTCAGGTTAAGTGCTGAATTCAGGGCTGTGTTACAAATCTCTGTGTTTGCCCATACCTTACTTGGATAGAAGGAAGTTTCTCTGTTCATCTGTGAGAGAATGGAGCTTTGAACAGCCTATCTGTCCCTGGAGGAGTGGTTTCAGCCTAGAAATTAGTAGTTTATTGGCCATTTTGGGTTAATTTCTATCTCTTTCATTTCCCTGCTATAAATACCGCATTTGCCCAGTTTTGCACACCAGGCAGCACCAGTTAGCTAGTGTATAACTGTTCCCGGCTCCACAAAGTATCCTCTTCAAATTTTCCCTTGGAACTAGACAAACTTTCAACTTAAGCACTCAAGCCATTCATTTCTCAGTACAGCACTTGCTCAAAACTCATAGCAAGCACTTATAAACCCTAGCACTAGACCCTCCTATACAGTACAGAGGGACAAGGCTCTCTATTCAACCTTACCAGCCATTCAGTAAAACTGTTCACTGTACCTATCCAGGCATGTCCAAAGGGCAGTTTCAGGGGTACTCTCCAGTCCAACTGGTAAATCTGGGCATTTTAAGGCAATGTTACAACTGCCTCATGTACACAGACAACCCTCTCCTCCTACCACCAAACACTAATACATGTGAGCGATGCAATTATACCACCAAATTGGAGGCTAAGCTCTCTCAACGCAAGGCTGGATCAGACAGTCAAGAGGAGAAGGGAAATGCTTGCATCACACCACCAGTCTCACATAGACCCATTAAACCAGCACTGGCAAAAAACACACATAAATACACAAACATACTCTGAGGCTCTAAATAAAAATCTGCAAAAGCAACAGAGACCTCCAAAGCAGACATCCAAGCAACCTCCACCCCTAACACAAATCATGAAACATATACTTCACAAAACCAGTGTGCCATGCAATCACAGCCCTTAAGGCAAAATAACATACCCAACATACTAGTAATAGGTGACTCTATAGTCAGGCGCACTGACATCCCACTCACTAGGCTGAATAAGGAGAAGGTTACTGTTAGCTGCCTGTCGGGTGCCAGGATCCGCCACATAACACAAGCACTCAGGTCACTCCAGAACAAGTACAAATATGACTCTGTCATTGTCCATGTTGGTGTGAATGACCTGAGCTGTACCTCCCTGGACTACTTAAAAAGAGACATGGAAGAGCTCTCTGATCTTGCAGCCCAAGCCGCTATGACCCTGACCCTGAGTAGCATCCTGCCCTCACCAAGAATGATACCACAGTATAAAGAAAAAATTATCAATTTCAACAATTGCCTAAGTTTCTGGTGTCATTCAAAGGGGATCCAGTGTCTGTCTGCCTGGGATGACATGCTCGACAAGCCACACTGCTTTTCTAGAGATGGCTTGCACCTATCACCCTTAGGCTTTCGAATACTGGCCGAGGATCTTGCCACCCCTCTAGTGCCTTTTTTAGGCAAGGCTCAAAAGACAAACCCACCGCCGTAAATAGCACAAATAACAAAAAACTGAGGGTAATGCTACTCAATGCCAGAAGTCTAAACCTCAAAATGCACGCACTCAAGGCACTCCTCAGTATGGAGAAAATCGATATATGTGCAGTAACAGAAACCTGGTTTAAGGCTGCAGAGAGCACCCCAGCACTACCAGGCTACAACTCATACCATACATTTCAGCCACATAACCCGGACCGAAATACAAAAGGCGGGGGCGTATCCATATTCATCAAGGATACCCACACCTCCAGGTTAGTGGCACAGCACGATGCTTCAGAGATCATCCACGTGCAACTAACAATGGGCAAAACTGCAATTCAAATTGTAGCTTGCCACAGATCACCCACCATCTCACAGGACCCCCATTCTGCATTTCTGGAAACACTGGGAAATATAAAGGTCCTACCAAATACCCTAATATTGGGTGATTTCAATTACGCAAACATTAATTGGGAGAACTACTCAAATACTAACTCCCTTGCCCAACATTTCCTAGAATTTATAAACTCAAACACCCTGGATCAACTAGTCAACACTCCCACCCGAGGTGGCAACATATTGGACCTGGTCATCACCAACATGGGTGACTGGTGCTCCACACTGGAGGTCAACCCCTTGCTGGTTAGATCTGACCATAAACAAATCACTTTGGATATCCACATTACACCCCCACCCCTGGACAAGGAAACCACCGTGAAAAACTTTTCAAAAGCAAACTTCACGTTACTTAAGACCGAGTTGGAAAGTTTCAAAGCCCCCATGCTAAAGGATAACATTGTCCAAGCTGCAAAATCCTTTACTAATGCATTCTACGGGCACCTACAAGAATGCATGGATCATGCTATCCCAAGCAAAACCAAGACTCACTCCTCCAAGAAAAGGAAACCAGTCAGGTGGACTCCTGGCATAAACAAGCTATACAATAGAAGGAGGAAACTAGTACAGAAAAGAGCAAAATCCCAAGAAGGGAAGACATCTCTGATCAGTATCATCAAGGAACTACGATCCCTCATAAAATCATCCAAGGCAAGTTTCAAAAGAAAAATTGCCAAGGACTCCAAAGATAACCACAAGGCATTCTTTAGCTATGTCAAGAATCTAAGTGACAATGCTCAGATCTGCTCGGAGTTAGTGCAGAATGGTACAAAATACACTGAACCGACCGATGTTGCCAACATCCTGGCAGACAGGTTCAGCGCAAACTTTACCCCCCTCTCACCCCCAAAAGGGCCCATAACCATACCAGAAGAATATAGAGCCCCTGAAATCACAGACACTCAGGTTAAAACAGCCCTCTCCAAAGCCAAAAACACAGCATCAGTGGGACCAGACAGTGTCCCAGGCTGTGTCCTACATGAGCTCAAAGATGAACTAACCCCTCACCTAAACACACTGTTCAAACTCAGCCTCTCCACAGGTTACGTACCCATAGAGTGTCACACAGCAATGGTTATTCCGCTCCACAAAGGTGGAGCCACAACAGACCCTGGGAACTATCACCCTATAAGCCTGACTAGCTTGGTCTGCAAGGCTGTGGAGCGCATCATCATGGAATTCATTAACAGAGACATTGGGAACCTCCAAACACTGGACCCTACCCAGTTCAGCTTTGTTAAGGGCAGATCATGCCTCCTAAACCTGGTGGACTTATTTGAGACAGTTACCAAGGCTATAGACGAGGGAAAGGTGGTATACACAGCCTACCTAGACCTTGCAAAGGCCTTTGACACCATTCCCCATTCTGGTATTATAGACAAGCTCACCAGCCAGAACATAAACCCCTACGTCACAAGATGGGTTGCCAGCTGGCTCACAGACAGAACCCACATGGTAAGAGTTGCAGGAGCTAGGTCTGACTCTAAATTGGTTACAAGTGGCATTCCCCAGGACTCAGTCCTAGGACCCCTCCTGTTCGGCATATACTTCTCAGAGGTACAGGCAAGCACAGGAAGACTGTGGCTGACCAGGTTCACAGATGACTGCAAACTAGGGGCTATAATTGACTCTCCAGCTGACAAAGACATCCTCCAAAAGGATCTCACTGAGACGGATACCTGGTGTCAAAATCATGGTCTCAAGCTAAATGCCAAAAAATGCATAGTCACCCCCTTTGGAAAAAACAAAGTACCCACAAACAACCACATAGGTAGTAGTCCCCTAAATACGGAAGACGTAATAAGGGATCTGGGGACCCAAGTAGATAGTAAACTCACCTTTGATAATCACATTGCCAAAGTGGTTAGAAAATCCTTCTATGTGGCCCACCTTATCACAAAAGGGTTTGCATCCAGATCAAAAGAGGTCATTGTGCCCCTCTACTCATCGCTCATCAGACCCATCATAGAGTACAATGCCCCATTTGGGATGTATCTTACAAGACACCTGCGACAGCTGGAAACACCACAGAAGTACCTCACCAAGAGGATCACTGGCCTCAAACAGATACCTTATGCAGCTCGACTGAAGAAACTCCAGCTGTACTCAGTTGCATGCTGCCTACTCAGAGGTGATCTCTGCCTGACATACAAGGCCATGTCCAACCTAAAACTGATGAACATGCTTCACCTAAAAAAAAGCTTATCCCCTCGAGCCACACGGTCTAGGGATCTAAACATCACCACAACAATAAATAGGATGTGCTGGAGGGATAGATTCCTGTCACAGAGACTTCTCTTGCTTTGGAACAAGATTCCAATCTACATTAGGCAGAGCTCCTCACTAACTCTTGAAGAGAAACCTTGACAAGTGGATGGGAAACAGAAAGTTTACGCCAGGATCACTTCAGTGGCTCTGCTGGACAGAAGCACAGATCTAAGGGGGTGGCAAAAGCCAACACGTTCTGGCTAGACTTATACATGCCTTTGGGCAGATAGCTTAGTACCTAGCTATGAACCTATGAACCTATAATAAGATACAGCAATTAAGAATGACACATGTTCACAGGCCATGCCAATGGAGGTGAAGGCCCCAAGCAAGTAACGTGTAACACGTAGCATGAACCCCCCCCAGCCGGACAGGGGAAACATACAAACAAACCCACAACCAATGTAAACAATCCACTGCTCCCCAGACCACAGGCAGGATCCAACCAAGGGGGGGACACAGTGGACCCGAGAAGTCTAATCTTGGAACAGAGACAGGAGTGTCCCTTGCAGGACACCCCAAAAATTGTCTTGTTATAGGAGGAAGCCTGTGCAATGACCTATCAACGCGGGGCGTATACATACCCGGGCCACAAGGGTGGGAAAGCCTGATGACCCATGGGTCGAGACAACATACAAGATGGGTCCCGTGAAGTGGAGAGTGGGCGGTGTGTAGTGGTGTGTTTAGACCCGACCTGCACCCAGAGTAAGGATGAGTGCTGTAGAGGAGGTGCGGGTGGGGGAACTATGGGTATGTAATTATGGGTCTAGGCATGCAGGTGTTTGCTGGAGTGGGTCTATTCAGACCACCCCAGGGATGTAAGCAATAGTGTTCATTGGGCAGAGCCACCGCCCAATGAGCAACCACTCCCGCTACACGTCCCACTGCAGCGCAGTCTATTTTACATGGCAAAGAATGGTATAACCAGATGTAGATGTAAATATGTAGAGGTATGTGTGTATATATACCCATAACTACATGGAGATATACCTCCCCCTCTCTGTGGTACAGATGTATACATACATAGGCAGACATATATATATAAATACCCACATATAGATATATACATCTGCAGACACCCATACATCCATATGTCGTTAAATATATATGTACAGCAATACATATATATATATATATATATATATATATATATACATACATATATATATATATATATATATATATATATATATATATATATATATATATATATATACACATATACATACATATACATATATATATATATATATATATATATATATATGTATATATATATGTGTGTGTGTGTGTGCAAATATACACACACACACACACACAAACACACACATATATATATATATATATATATAGCTAGGATATGATACAGCAGTTAAAAATTACAGTTAAGAATTACATATGTTCACAGGCCATGCCAATAGGGGTGAGGGGCCCAATCAACAAACGTATAGCACGTAGCATCAACCCCCCCCCCCCAGCTAGACAGGTGAAACATACAAACACATAATAAAAGTAAACAAACCACCGCTTTCCAGACTACAGGCAGGATACCACCAGTGGGAGAGACCCACCAAGTCTAATCTAGAAACAAAGACAAGAATGTCCCTTGTGGGACAACCCAAAAATGTTATGGCTAGTCAGGCTTCCAACCTATGGCAGGGCACACATGTTTCTGGACTACAAGGTTGGGGAAGCCTGATGACCCATGGGGCGAGACAACGTATGTGATGGGTCCCAAGATGTGGAGAGTGGGCAGTGGGTAGTGGTGTGTTTAGACCCGACCTGCACCCGGAGTAAGGAAGACTGCTGAAGAGGATTTGCAGTTCGGGAACTATGGGTATGAAATTATGGGCCTAGATGTGCAGGTGTTGGCTGGACCAGTTCTATGTGGACCACCCCAGGTATGTAAGCAATAGTGTGCATTGGGCAGAGCCAACACCTAACAAGCAGCCTTGCCCGGTACGAGTCCCACTAAAGCAAAGTCTAGTTTACATGGCAAAGAATGGTATAACCAGATGTGTTGCTGCAAACCCACTAAATGACACCAAAGAACACATGGTCACAACACCCCACTGTAGGCATGTAAGCCGAACTAATTGGCATCACAAGGTATTATTGCTGTCCAGACCTCTCAACTGTCCCTGATCTTCAGGGAAGTCCCTGATGTAGACTCCGATTGTAGGTCTGTCCCTCTTAATCCCTTTTAAAACTGATGACTGCTGAAGAAAAGGTGGTGAATTGCCCTTAATAAATAATGATAGTAATTCAGAGTTATAGATGTTTTACATCATAAAATCTATATTAATCCACTTTCTCTTATTCTGCAAATGTTTCAGGTTAATAGTACAAATATTTAAAAATGTCCCTGATTCTGTTGAGATTTGTCTCTGCTCAGTTGAGAGCTATGTTGCTGTCCTCACCTCCACCCAGGAGTGTGATTGTCCAGACCTACCCCCAAATGCAAGGTTACAGCTGTCACTGTAGAAGAAATTACCTTCCCGTCAGCCATCTTGCACATCCCTGGACATGTCCCCACTATCAGCCCCATCTTGCACATCCCTGGACATGTCCCCACTATCAGCCCCTCTGTGTGGCCCAAGAACAGCACTTACCTATTGACCCCTGATGCATTCATAGTAATGTTCACAGTCACAGGTAGGTGACACCCTCCACACAACTATATTGGCAGAATCTGGAACCACCAACCCAGGTGTATTACCGCAGCTGTCCCAGACTTCACATGTAAATAACACATGAAGGGAAAACCCAAGCACACTTGGATCACCACCTGGCAAAATCTGCCACCCCTCAACACTTCAGACCCCTACACCAACTACTGACACTGACACCTCCTGTCCTGCCTCGCATATATATCCCAACACCCTGCAAACCTGCACTACCACTCCCCCACCAATCAATTGAATGGACTACTATACAGTTAAAATGCTCCCCCTCCACCTACCCACATACACCTCCACTATTCATATCTACTCTACAACACAGATATGGCATAACTAATCCTAACCCGAATACCTGAGTGTAGCCTAACCAGAAATGCTAAACTGGAATTCCACTTAACCTTACACTGACCTTCGTGAACAGTCATACCTGACATGTACACCTGACTTAAGCATGTATAATACTAACATGTACATGAAGTAGCATGGGGGTATGTGGCAGCAAGAGGGAGTATGCAGTGTAGGCAGCAGTAAGCAATGCCCACACTGGTTAATCAATGTGGAGGCCAACCCAGTGTAAGACGCCGTAACCGGAGGCCAGCAGGTCTGAGCCTAGTGCACACCAGTACATACCCGCCTACACTTCCCCCGCAGTGCCTTAGGCATGCTGTAGCCCACAGCCCTCATTGTGGCTATTAACAACATAAGCAGCACTCCCAGGTCCCCCCCCCACACATTATAGTCCAAGTGAGTTACCACGAAGGCATGGCAGATATACAACCAGCTGCTGTTATCACAAACATATCATCCGGCACAGTCAGTCAGCAGTATAAGAAATGTATGTAAGTATGTACATTAATACCAGCAAACATGTGTACAGTGCTCAGTCACAGTATTCCGAGCAGTCTATGAGTACCAATGAACAGTGTCTGTCCACACATACTGTGAGAACAGTAGTCTTGTATAATACTGAAGAGTGGAATGGAAAATAGGCCACGGCGTGTGGGCGTGTTTCATCCACAGAAGCGGGAGATGAGGCTGGTCTGGTATGTGAGCAAACCACTGCATCTGAAAACCCTGGCAGGATGCTACCAGTGGGAGAAACAGTGTAGATCAGCAAAGTTTACTCATGACACAACAACAGGTCCGTCCCTGCTGGGACGTACCAGACGTTATGGGTCACGATAATGTTTCCACCAGTCTCAGAGGTGGAAGAAGGGAAGGCTCGAAAGTATGTGGACTAAACTGATGAGCAGCTTGTAGAAGGTTGCATCTAGAGAGTAATATGGAGGAATACCGAGACGTGCAGAGAGGCAAATGTGTGAAGGTGTGGTATGGCAGGGCTAGCAACTGCAGAATGGATGGATGCTGTGTATGTGGAGCTCAGGGGGCCGAGGAAAGGGAGCATGGATATGACATTAAGGTAGAAATATGCAAATTACACAGAGCTGCAATAGTATAGTGGGCAGAGTATCCGTCTACCGCGCACACATTCTTGGTTCGGGTCCCACTGCACCACATTCTATTTCCCATGTGAAATCGGTATAACAAAATCATTTTGCTGTATAACCTACTTAATGACATTTACACTTGAACAGGAGTACGGAATTACACATAGCCCACTCAGTATTCAAAGGACATGAGACAACACAAAGATATGTATACACAGACAAATTGTAATTGTGTATTTTACAATAATGTATGCCATTACAGAGAGAGAGAGAAGAGAAGAGGGGGGGGGGGGAGGAAACCAACAAAAAAAAAAAAGGAAATAGAAAACAAATGTATACCATGGCACTTACACAGTGGGAACACAGTACTACAGGCCACAACCGGGAAGGCATCACACCAGTCTAAACACTAAAAGGTGTGTAAAACACAACTGTATGTAATTTAATGTAGTATGTGGTATAGATTAATAGGATGTATGATGTACCATGTTTGATATGTGCAATCTGTAGTTGTCCCTGTAATGATGTCCCGCTGAACAACTGCTCTGGACAATACTGTCTGTCCATGTAAGCAGTGGGACATACCTGCCAACTGTGCAGATCAGCAATGAATGACAAAGATGTCAGCCATAATATCTGTGTATGTTATGTTAATGTGGAGAATAGCTGTAGGTGGATGTACTTCCGTCATGATAGACACGTGTGTCAGTGCACACTACTTGCAGGATAGTCATGTGAATGTGTAATGTAGCATGCACAAATGCCATAGGTGTGTAATAGATGTACCAGCAATCTCACACCATAGTTACCACTCTAATGTTAGGCTGTGTTCACATGTGGCACCTGTCTGTGTTGCAGCAAGGCAGAACAGTGCAGCTGTGAATGAAAGATGGTTACAGAATGCGGACCGGATCTCTGTATACACTCCACATATCTGTGTGATATGAACTGTGACGTGTATGTGTACAGATATAGACACTCATATAGACATAGGTATATCAACAACGTTCAACGTATATCTACACATATATGTACATAGATGTATATTTATACAAATATATATAGTGGCACTGACAATGGCATGCAGGTAAAATAGTCTGTAACAGGCCAGCAAAGATAAGTGTCCCCACAGGGAGCATGGCTACAAACACATAGCACAAAGCGTGGCACATACACATAGCACAAAGCTTGGTACAATACAACATATGCCCCAATGGTAGGTAAGCAGCTGACATAGCAATTGCAGTCTGTGAATGAGTTGCAGCTGATATGGTGGGGGGAGACATATATGTGTATTAAGAACTATGGTAACCCTGCTGTATGGATGGCTCAGACCTGTTTCCATCTTTATGTCTTCCAGGAATCATGTCACATAATCGCCTTCCTGCATACAGTGCCACAGAAACAGCTATTTTCATCGACCACCTGATACAGCACTACATACTTCTTTATGGCCAGACAGCCTATGATCAGCAGGAGAAGACCGCCCTGTGGAACGAGCTAGTCCACAGGGTCAATGATGTCGGACTGCATAACCGCAGCTATGAACAGGTCCGGCATCATTGCACCGACCTGCTTCATCATGTACGTCAGCATGCAGCTGCTGTAAGGGGGGGGCACCTGTCAATGAGGGGGCAATGCACCCATCCACCCCTCACCTGTTTGGAGGAGCTTTTCAGCAGCCTAGTGTCACCTGTCTGCCTGCAACATCAGCACCTGGCAGGGCACATCTTGGAGGTGGGTGCCAATGACACACCAGCTGAATAGCATGCAGGTAAGGCCTCAGGGCACATCAGTACACCACTCATGTGTATGCATCTGCAGCTGTACAGGTACATCATGCAAAACAGAGATTTCATATACTTTGCCTGCTGCTGTGTAGTAGTAATAAACTGTTGTGCAGAAACTGTAATATTGTATAATTCTACTGTTGATGTAACTTAATGTTGCACTCACCTGTTATGAATGCTACAGCTGTGGCCACTGACATCAGCTTTCTCGCACTCCTATGTAGGTCCCTCCAGGATACAATCACAGCAGCAGCCCGTAGCCGGTGAGTATGGTTTGTGTTCATGCATGATGATAAACTGGGCACGTAATAGCGATGGGCTATCCGCAATGCACACATCTAACACACCTAGCCATACTGCATGCTGTACATGTTCACGTTTTGTTGCTGAGAAATGCACTGCATCACAGTAGAGACCATGCTGGGGGTATCGGAAGGGTACAACAGACACATGCAAGATAACTAACATCCTGTCAATATGCAATGTGTCCACAGGGATGTGTCATGTGGCAGGACACACGGCCTACAGTAGGGACATGTGTGACTCAGCACCACCATGGCTGCAGCTGCACACAAGCAGGTTAAGTAAACATTGCAGATGTAACCCAGACACCACAGCACTCATCACAGCAGTGTGCGCACTCCAAGGGATGTGCACATGAGTAGACCTTGCAACCATGCAGAGGTCTGGGACATGTGTAGGGCACCCCTCACAGCCATGGTAAGGTCCGCTGGTTGTCAGTGTAATAGTCATGTACTGGTCATAAATGCACTGCTAATGTTGTGATCTGTAACGCAAACATCAGGCATCCACAACTGATAGCTGTTCACGTACCATTCCAGGCATGTGTTGCTACAACACACATGGGCTGTGAGCATTGGAGTTGACATAACTGACACAGTACTACAGATGCATCAATGGTTTCTACACCTGCGAGGTATGGTGCACAGTACAAGGAAGGGTGTGGAACAGGCCACAGTAACACTTTGTACATGGGTGCAGTGTTAACACGGGGAGGGGCCATCACCTACCAACAAAGCCCATGCCTCACACACATGTATATTGCCGCTAGCATGATGTCACTATAGTTGCACTGCATGCTGTTGAACTCCATGTGTAATGCATGTTGACAGAAGGCTAATGGGAGGACTGTGTGTACAAATGTTGTGCAACTCCACATGTAGGAGTGTGGGGTGTGTGTGTGTGTGTGTGTGTGTGTGTGTGTGTGTGTGTGTGTGTGTGTGTGTGTGTGTGTGTGTGACTCGGTTGTGTTCATAAGTGCAATCTAGTGGAGTGTGGATGATGCATGTCAGGTGTGTGTGTGTGTGTGTGTGTGTGTGTGTGTGTGTGTGTGTGTGTGTATGTCCATGTATGCACGGGCGATAGTGGCAATGACCACATTGCGATACTTCCCCCTGGGATTGTGCTGTACATGGAGTGAGACATGGGACACCAGGACAACGTGTCAGGTATGTGAACACAGGACAGCTGATAGCATAACAAGGTCTGTAGCATGGATCATGTATTGGGAGGTGCAGTACATACCAGGTATACACATCATATTGCCAGCAGCAGATAGGTAACTGGCTACCCACACATGCAGCACTACAAATGTAATGGGGAATTACCACAGCACATCAGTGAATGTATCCAGGTAGTACTGTCGTCCGCATGATGGGACGTTTGTGCAGCAGATGTGGCATGGACTAAGCAAGACTGTCGTATGAGGCTCTGGTGTTTGACATATGTAGTGAATGTAGTAGTCCCAACCATATAGGGGCCTTGTACACCATTAATGCCCATACACAGGGTAATACAGGGTGATAGCTGCGAGGCCATGTACAACCTACTCCACCCAGGTCAGGGAGGTGATAGAGTAACAGGTCTGGTGTGGTAACCACACATGTAGGCATGGAGAGGGATGATATGTTAATGGGCTGTAGTGATGCGTGTATATTAGTAAGTACCATGCAGGAAGGGGAACATATGTAACTGACTGTGGAACTGTCTGCAAACTCAGGGAAGGTGAGGTAGTAAGGTGGCTGTCAGTGTGAGTGTGTGTGAGTGTGTGTTCTGTTATGCACTGCTGTACAGGTCTTAACATGTGTATTTGTTTCCCCCACAGGTGGCAAGGTGGGTCAGGGTCCCCCTGCATGCATACTGAGGGAGGTGTCCCTACAGACACCGATGAAGACGAAGGTACAGATGAGGCACAGGTGGGGTTATCAGAGACTGACACTGCACCAACATGTGTCATCACCCTCCTAGCAACCCCAAGCCTGCACACAGTTACAGTGCCCCTACAAACCCCATCACATGTGGCCATAGCAGAGGGACAGTTGGCACTTGGTGTCAATGGCCAGGAAAGTGTGGTTTCCATGCCAACTGTGTCGGGTCACAGCCAGCATAGCCAGATGTCCAGAAGGCCACCACATCGGCAGATGTACCGTGGTGCTTGTGGGAGGACCGCAGGTCATCCTGCCCCTGGCAGAGGGGACCGCAGGTGTAGAAACCATTGATGCATTGGCCTCCTTGACTGTGGTATGTCTGTGCTAGAATGTGTGGTGGGAGTGGTACGACATCCATGTGGATGTAGGCCAGAGACACCAGCAGCTGGCCGTCAACGTGGACATGCCAGGATGCACAACTGCTCCCGTAGTGGCAGTACCAGCCCCAGCACACCACAGGAGCTGCTGTCCACACCTCACCACAGCAGGCCACATGCATGTGGCCCTGGCCAGGCCCAGGCAGGACATGGTTCCAGCGGACATATGTCATCATCAGGGGAGAGTAGCACCTCAAGGTCTGTACCTGCAAGTGCCCATGGAACCCCTGGCAGGCACAGTCAGCGTGTCCATGGCTGGAGGCACTGAACTGCACACCCTGCCAGGTATGGTCTGCAGCTGTCCAACATTACACGTGTGGGGCAGCCACATGGCGGAACTGTGTGCATGCATACCCACACACTATGCAAACACACCTAGGGTGTCCCCATACCGGCACACACCACATCACCACACCCCAATCAAGGAACCACACTCCTCATCCACACACATGGTGACATATGTTTGAACCACCCTCGGCCTCTGGCACACCTGCAACACACCCTGTGCATATGATGATACCTGTGCCACATCCCTGTCATCCATAACATCAATGCAGGGACAGGCTAACATGGTTCTGATGCACACGGTGACTGTAATGGGGTGCCGCAATGTACCACAGTGTAGAATGTAGTCAGGGGTAATGTGTACAGCATACATGTCAGGTAATGTAGCCATGCAGCTAGGATGGCATTCACACACCCTGTGCATATGATGACACCTGTGCCACATCCCTGAAATCCATAACATTGATACAGGGACAGGCTAACATGGTTCTAATGCACACGGTGACTGTGATAGAGTGCTGCAATGTACTGCAGTGTAGAATGTCGTCAGGGGTAATGTGTACTGCAAACATGTCAGGTAGTGTAGCCATGCAGCTAGGATGCATCTCAGCTGTTGGTAACACCAAGTGATATCACCATACTGTCATCCATTTGTGCTGTAGGCATACATGTGTCAGCAGGAGGATGGTCCGCAGTCATATTCCACAGGGGTATGTCAGTGTGGTGACACCATGGCCGTGACATATGTGGTGTACAGTTGCACACATGCCACAGGTATGTATAACAGCTATTGGCCATGCAAATGTAACCAGTGGCCTGCTAGTACAGGTATAATCTGCACCCTTATGTCAACCCTTCCACATACACACACATCCTGACTTGGCGACACTGTGTCTAGACCCCAACCTGGGTATGTAGTGCTACTCAACTGTGTGGCTGTCATTGCACACATGACACCATCTGTAGGGTGAGGTGTGTACCAGGTCACGTGTTATATGCAGACCATCCACAGACATGTACAATATGGTAATGGGGGATGTAATGTTTGTATATGGTGAATACATAGTGTGTCATACCATCATATACACATTGACCGACACATAATGGGTAGATGCACATCTTAGAGACCTGGTTGTATAGTTGCTAACTAACTAGTCCATGTGTCCAATGTGTTACAGGTAGGCTGCACACAGCACATGTGTAACTAGGTCGTATCCTGTTATCTGTTACCTGTATGGGTGATGGTGACATTGGCCACCTGAGAGTGGTATGTGGTCCATATACCGGGTGTACCATGGTGTAAAGACAGTGTAGAAAACACCCACATACTCCACTGGATATTGTACACACTAGAACCCATCTAGATACTCTGACATACCCACTATCACACAGTGGCCATGACGCAAAAACAACCCATTGCATATCACAACAGTGGTACCATAGGGATATGCATGTGATGCACACACCACAGGCATAGTAGGGTGTTGCATTGCATTGCCACACCTATGGGTGACAACAACAATATCCGTACTACTGTGTGGCAATGTGTATTGTAATATGAGTATGTGGACTTGGACCAGTGTACCCTACAGTTATGCACACATGCACATATACACACACGTGGCAGACCTCAATGGGATTCTCATGCCTACCGACCCATTGGTGCAACACTGTTGTGCTGGTACTGAAAGGCACATGTAGCTGTTAGGGAGTGGAGTGTAACAGGCTACATGCCACGTTAATGGGGTTGAGAGGCACCACACACTATGTGAGTCATACGAATAGGCATCCCCCCCAGCCAAACATGTCCGCCCTGCAATACACTACCAAGTGTTGGTAATCCCATAACCAGGGCCAGTGGCAACATGGGCAAATGATGTTACCTGTACTACATCCCACCTGTATGATGTCAGGGTGTCATTGGTAACATATCATGCAGTACGCTCTGGCTCCCATGGGGAATGTATTATGTGGATGCCATCAGCATTACCAGGCTTCAGATACACAGACACAGATATGCAGATATGGGTATACATATACGTAATTATTTATATATATATATATATATATATATATATATATATATATATATGTACATATACATGTTACTACACATACACATGCAGTTATATGCACAGTACAAAACATAAGCGGTAGGTGCACACAATATGGAAAAGTCGCTATGCCTACAGCTGACCCCTGAATGACTAGACACTGTATGTGCCACCCATACAAATGACAATCATTGCCTGTAACATACACCCACAGAGAGGTTATAGGTGAAACAACACACACAGGTTTGCTGACATGGTAACCTGTCATCATGTACTATTACAGTTCTACATGCCATGCCATATAGCTGTTCAGACACTGACAGCTATGTCAATGGAGTGATGCTACAGTGAACCAGTTACACTCATACAGTCGGTTGGAAAGGTTCACAGCTGTTGCTGTCCAGACCAAGCCATTCACATTGTACAATAGGAAAGACACATTGGGCCACAGGACACATAACAAGTGACAGTATGTACTCCAGGTGTGTAGTTCAGCAGCCTCTATCTATACACTGTACAATCACAGTAGGTGTTATGGACATCTTATGACAACATGGGTTGTAACTGCTACATAACTTGGCATAGCTGACACCATCATGTGCAAACCAACACACAGAACAGTTTGTATGGCAGGGGGCAGTAGTCCTGCAGTATTCAGATCCATGACAGTAATGTGTATATAGGTAAAGTATGTGGTACTGTACATCCAGATACCTTAAGGCAGCTCAGCCTTCATAATCCCACATTTTGTAGCAGCCTAGGTCTTTTCTGGTGCTCCCCCTAGACTCAATTACACAGGGCCATATACCACTGTTACATACACTGGGCTCTGCAGTGCATGAGGGCACACATGTATTGTGTAGGTGGCGTCCACACATATATTGCCCCAGCCCCACCATATGTGTGGGGGTTACAACAGCAGTGGACTGATGGCAGACATGGCAGTGTGTTATACTCCCAGCCCACTATGGATCAACCACCGACAACATGACATATGTGCACAGCTTGGTATGTAGGTGATGGACAGAGGCTGGAATACAGGCACATATGTAGACAACTATTGCCATACACTACACAAGGTGCAGGTGTTACAGGATAGTCTGTAACATACCCTTAGTCGGGGAATTGCTGATATGGACGGCCATGGATGTAGCCATGTACCAGTAACACACAACACACACACTGCCAGTGTATTATCTGACGCAAGACCTGTGTGGTGGACAGACAAGACATGATAGGCACAGTTCTGGCTGGCATGAGGGTAGGCCCACAGTTGTGGGCTATGCAGATGAACTGCATTTCATGGCAAACTAGTATGTACACCCACACCCTGTACCACCAGTACTGTACAATGCATAACACAACTCCACTTGCAGTCTGTCTGTACTTCCTGATCCTCCCACAAATATGTGGCTGCCCTGAGTGTGCCAGTTCTCCTTCATGGGGTATTGCTACATGCTGTCGGTAGCACTGCTGCCCACACACGGGACGGATGCCCATCACACAGGAGATGTAATGGGACCACGTACACATGATGTGGGGATCAATAGTGGGTGGTTGCCATGACAGTGTTAAATGGGCATAGTACACATGTGTAATCATATATCTCGTCATCTGGATATGTAAATGTATATATATTCCCACCATAGTTCCTGGACATGAAGTGTAGGCCAACCTAGCCCATATGTTCCCAATGTCGTAGTTGCAGGGGATGTCAGGTATCTCTAGCAGGTATACTAGAAGATTATTGCTACTGTCATTGGGATTATCTTCACAGACATGGTGTGTGTGATAGGTCACATCTGCTCATAACATGTGTGCCATTGTTTACTGAACTGCATCCAAAGGACATGAGTGTACAGTACTGCTGCTAGCATGTAATGCCGCTGTGGACTGCAGCAGAGATATTGGCCAATAGATGTGGGGGTCTGACACAGTCTGTACATTCCAGAGGTATACACATACACCCTTAGTGCTACACATGTGTACCATGCCTCACAATATGGATGTGGATGGCCATGTAGATGGGTATAACACATGATGACAGGTATATAATGTCCACCATAGGTCATGCATTCACACACCCCTACCTGGCCTGTAACGGTATGACCGCTGGTACAGGGGTGCCATGGCCACATACTACACAATAGGTATTGACATACATCTGCACTGCATCCCACTGCCCTGTCTGACATACAGGACTGTTAGAGGAGGTCCAGCAGTGGGACATCTGGCTAGTATCTGCACATGACATCCCACTGGGTAGGTACACTCAGCTGCTAGGCATGTCACAATGCACTGTGCAGGCTGCAGGCAGACTGGCTCAACACTGGCCTACACCTCCAAAGGGTGAATGCACATGTACCTGCATATACAGCAGGCTCCACAGGCATGTCACAGCTCAGGGTAGGATACACCTGTGTAACAGTGTATATCCACAACCAATGTGAACATAGCCACAGCCACATATGGTTAGCTAGCATGGTATGACAGTATATAGACTATGTGTTCGACACCATCCTCATATGTGCCACTCACAGACTGCCCTATATATACTGGCCTGCTATACAGTTTGGTCTGGTGGCTGTCTGTGGTATGGGACACATGTGTTTATGGCCCTACAAACATGTATGCCACTATAGTACCATACAGTGGGGCAGCATGTAACATCTGAAAGTAGGGGAACTAGAACAATGTCATCTACCACAGTCTGTACACAGGCTAAGGTACATATCAACACTACACACACTGTCGACATTCACCATAGGTACACAGAGCTCAGTACTGTACGAACATCCTCAGAATATGCAGGTAATGTAATGTAATGTAATGTAACCCCTACTGTACATAACATGTGTAGCAGTCAGATATATCCGTGGCTTGTTCTCAGATAGGATGTCACACAGTATGGTGTACAGCACATATGCACCACTTCATGCATGACATATGTACAAAGGCTGACAGAGGTGTGGCTGAGAGCACATACACAAGGCCAATAATGACATCTCCATCTACTGACTGCAATCCTCACACTACCTTCAGCAGTCGACAGCTAGATGCCCCGTGGGTGACACATGCAACCATGGACACAACACTGCCCAGGCTCCAGATGACTCTGCAGATGGAGATTCCCCATCAACATGGAACTGACATGGCAGGTATATAGACGTACATCAGCCATATCCACACAAACACTGTGAAAGCAACATTACTCCAAATGCAGTATAGCGGCACTTACAGGCTGTAGTCTGGTCAGGCACATCCACCTCCCATTTGATGCACTGTTTTCGCAGCGTATGTTGTTAGAGGTACACCACAATCCATCTGGGATGCTGCTTGGCACACAACAGATCTAGTTCCTGCTCATAGTGGGCGACAAGGGCAAACACCACCATGATGTTCCTGGGTATTGGAGTGTGTTTCCATACAATTGGAAATGGGGATGTTACCACAGCTGTTTCACATGCAATTGGCTAGGGAAGGGCTGTGATTCATGCAGAGGCCATCAGCTGGTCATGAGCATTACTTATATTACACATGCTGCTGCCAAAGCAAAGCAGGTGTAGGTCTCTATGTCCACCTGAGAGGGGATGGGGGATGCAGACAGAGACTAATACGTGTCAGGGAGAGGTGGGAGGGTAAAACTGAGGCATGGTTGTGTCATACACCTAGCAGCACAGGGTATCAAACCCCTGATGACTATGTAGTGCTAGCACAGTTTGCTGCAATTATTGGATGTGCCACATGGGTTACCTGTTGTGGAGCACTCAGCACATATATGTGATGGTGAGTGACATTTGCAACAGGGATACAGTAGCTGTATGGTAAGTGACATACATGTGCCTGTCAGCATGAACAGGTGCCAGCGTCAACACAGCCACACTCTCTCAAGGACACACACACATTGTCACATGTGGCAGGGCCAGGTGTACAACTCATCGGTTATGGGATTGCCACATCACATCACTGTGCAGGTATCCCATGCACCACACAGGTCATACAGGGGCTGTATGGGCGAAGGGTATGGGAAGGTGTCTGACATCAGACAGCATGCTGCAGTATGCCTATAGTGGTTGTAGGGAGTGTGGATGTGAACATCTGCAGCATGCCACACACACCCAAACACACAGGGTACCACTACCAACATGCATGTGTGCATGTCTGCACAGGTGTATGGTGTTTGACTGTGCCAGATGGTTGTCCATGGCTAGACAATGGGTGAACCTTGGCATCAGACCACATGATGATAGTCTACATTGTGGCTCAGGGATGTAGTGTCTGCATTTGCCCACACAGGTGGGTATTGTATCCCCCATCCAGTTACCTGGGTGACTACTGTGTGTGGGCATTGCTGTGCATCACTTGCCATGTTTGTGTTCCTTTGTCCATGACATGGACTGTGTCTGGGCTGTGCACACCTCCCACATGCATGTACAGTGACATGTGGAACTGTACCTTGGGTGTCTGGCCCGTGTTGTGAACACAGATTAACATCAGATGTGCCAGTCCTGCCCACCTGTGGCAGAAGCTGGTAATGGCCAGCAGCTTTACTCCGCACCTACATGGTGTGCATGCTATCAGTATTCCTTGGTTTCAGTGGCATCTGTCCATATGGGCATGTTGTCAGGCATGATATGTCCATTGTGGGTCACATGTGATGGCATCACAGGTGGTGCAGCTGTACTTTGGAGAAGATGGGGGTGCACTGTCTGCACGTATACGCATATTGGACAGATGGACTGGGTATCATGCCCTCTGTGGCCCACCGCTGTCACTCCATAGTTACTATCGGTGGCCAATGTGCAGTGTATTACTCACATATTGGCTGTTACCTAGGCATGTGTGTGTATGACACATGGGGTGACAGTGTGCTCTGGGTATTACTGGGGTTGCTTACTGTGATTTCCTGGTCTTGATGCCACATGTCTGGGTATGGATCTGCACCCCCACCTCTCAGCCATATCACATGTGTTATCCCTGTACAGTGGGCAATATGATATATAGTATGGCCACCATATAAGAAAATGCAAAACCCGCTCCACATTGGTCACAGGTGTCACACCCACCTCTACACAGGATAGGGGTTACAAACACACACTCACACACAAACCCACACATGCACACCTGTCATGTTTTGGAGTAGAACCCCTACCTAACTAGTGTATGACACTACAGCACTACACAGTTATAGTAAGTGCCATAGATATTACTGGGGTAGTCTTTGCCCAAAAATGTATTTCACACTGACTGACATCAACAGGATTGCCAAAGTAGGGCTTTGGAATGACTGTGAGAGACTAGCCTAAAATGTATTGTTCCCTACACAGACAGTGACACACACACAATACACCCGGAACTGCCATGTGTGGGGATGGAACCCAACCACGCTTCTAATTCACACTACAGCAGTATGCAGTTACAGCATGCACTACAGATATTACTGGGCTACAGCTCTCCCAGGGGAGTATTTCTAGGTGGGTGACATCAGCAGCCTTGCCAAGGTCGGGTATGTGAAATGTATGGGGTGTGAGTAACCTAAAAGCATTGCTCTCTACACAGTCAGACATGCACCCATAGTTGGCAGGTCGGGGGCTAGAACTCCCAACTAACTCCTTAATCACACTATGTCCATACGATGTTATGGGATGTGCTACAGAGATTACTCTGCTACGATAGCCCCAGAGGTGTATTTCAAGTTGTGTGACATCAGCAGCCTTGCCAAAGGAGTGTATTTGACTTGTAAGGGGTGTGAGTAGCCTAAAAGGCATTGCTCTCTACACAGTCAGTGACAGACTCACACACGCACAGTTGCCACGTCTGGGGTTTGACCTCCTCCCTAACTATATTATCACACTACAGCAGTATGCAGTTACAGCATGCACTACAGAGATTACCAGGCTATAGCTCTCCCAGGGGAGTATTTCTAGGTGGGTGACATCAGCAGCCTTGCCAAAGTTGGGTATGTGAAATGTATGGGATGTGAGTAACCTAAAAGCATTGCCCTCTACACAGTCAGACATGCACACATACACACAGTTAGCAGGCTAGGGGCTAGAACTCCCAACTAACTCCTCAATTACACTATGGCCATACGATGTTACAAGACACGCTACGGAGATTACTCGGCTATGATTGTCCCAGAGGTGTATGTCAAGTTGCGTGAAATCAGCAGCCTTGCCAAAGGAGGGTATTCAACTTGTAAGGGGTGTGATTAGCCTTTTTGCTCTCTACACTGTCAGTGACAGACAGACATGCACACACAGACTCACACACGCACAGTTGCCACATCTGAGGTTTGACCTCCTACCTAACTACATTATCACACTACAGCAGTACGCAGTTACAGCATGCGCTACAGAGATTACTGGGCTATAGCTCTCCCAGGGGAGTATTTCTAGGTGGGTGACATCAGCAGCCTTGCCAAAGTTGGGTATGTGAAATGTATGGGGTGTGAGTAACATAAAAGCATTGCTCTCTACACAGACAGTGAGAGACAGACACACACACGAACAGTGACACACACTCACACACACAGTTGCCATGTCTGGGTTAGAACTCCTACCTAACTAGTCTATCACATTACAGCAGTACGCAGTTATGGGACACGACACAGAGATTACTGACCTACAAGTCTCCCAAAGGTGTATTACACATTGTATAACCTCAGCAGGCTTGTCAGGGTACTGCTATGAGGTGGCCAGTGTGTGCATGGCCTATACACCATTCATGTAGGGGTGACACACCACAGGCAGCCACACACAGGGTCATATGTCACAGGTGAGTGTCTAGGGCAACTAGCTGACTATGTCCTTGTACAGCCATGTTGCACAGCTGGCACGTGGACCACATAGTCTGTGGTACTAACAGGTACTGGTCGCTAGTAACTGCAGTGTGTGATGTCTGCAACTAATGTGTTTGGGGCTCTTTGGCTGTGTGCTCGATGGAACAGGCAAGGATGGCTCCTTGTCACAGTCACCCTCTTCCACACATCTATGTCCATCTATCTATCTACCTTTGACATATTATGGTGTGTTGTCCTTACATATATGTCTGTATTCCTATACACTGTGTGTGCAAGGCATGTGTGGTGCATACTGACATGTGCTGCAGCAACTATTGCAACCTCTGGATATGTCTGGTCCACTGGTGTTTGCATACATGGCCTTCATGTGTTTAAGTGGGTGAGCATGCCCAGTATGAACTTTCAGTATGTTGATGACTGACATTGCCTTCATTTCTCTAAGTGTGTGAGCATGCCTAGTAAGGCCATCTGTTATGCATGTATGGAGCATGTCCGGTGGTTTGTACTGCACAGTTGACCTTTGTGTTGTACACCGACAGGTAGCATGCTGTGTCTGCAGGGTATACACTGATCATTTGTCATTGACTGTTGCAACATGTCTGCATAGCAGGGGGTACACCTGACTATTTCTATATTTCTACACAGGATTTGAGGGGGGCACACCTGACTGTTACTGTATTTCTATGTGAGGTGGGGGGCAGACCTGACAGTTGTACACATTTGCTAGGACTGTACTGGTATGTCCTGTAGTCCGATTTTGTCAGTGGTCTTACCCATCATGCTGGCTACGCCAAACCGGTGTACTTAGGTTCTTATCATTTGATTGTATACACATTAGTTTTTGACTTCCTAGCTGTCACAACTGATATCCCACTTCCTGGGCTGCTGTGGCCTATCCGTGTAGGCCTGGGTGGGGGTCATGCATACCCCTCATTCAGAGGCCATAGTACAGCATTTGTTTGTGTTTATCTACACCTGTCCTGCTGGCTGTGACTGTTGTTGGGTATGTGATCCCCTTCCTGACTGGCATGTGTGAGTCACTTATCCTGTGCATGTCCCAGTATTGCAGGTGGTGCTGCAGGGCTGACTATGTTGGATGCACTTAGTACACTGCCTATGCATGGTTAAGCACAGATAGTGTAATGTTTGGCATCCCTTTTACTGTATGTTAGAGTCAGAGAGAGGTGCTATTCCCTGGGTCCCTCCAGTGTCAGTGTATGTGCTATGCGTTGCCTCTTTGCCAGAGTCAGGGCATACTGGGCACACCTCCTTCTGCCTAGTGGGGCAGGCTCAGGTTGTTCCTCCTCTGAGTCACTCTGTGCCTGTGCAGGCCTTGGCATTGGTGGGGGACTATATGGCCCTACCTCTTGCTGCTTCTGCTGCAGCTGTTTCTGCAGGATCATATTGTGTAGCATGGCACATACAAGGATGATTTGGGTACATGTAGTTGGTGAGTACTGCAAGGCTCCACCGGATGTGTCCAGGCACTGGAACCATGACTTGAGCATCCCAAACACACTCTCTATTATGATTCTTGTTTGTGCGTGTGCCTCATTATGGAGTTCTTGTTCGGGTGTGTGTGCATTTCTGATGGGTGTCAGCCATGGCTCCAGTGCGTATCCAGCATCCCCCACTAGATGACCTTGTGGGATGTCCCCACTGGCAAATTTCTGGTACAGCTTCATCAGATGCCATAAGTGGGAATCGTGATAACTTCCATGGCAGCCAATGCACACATTCAGTATTATGCCCTGGGCATCGCATACGACCTGGCAGTTGATGGAGGGGAAGCCGTTGTGGTATATGTAGACCCTATCCTGCTCACTGGGTGGTGCTTTGATGCATATGTGCATGCAATCTATTGCACCCACTACCTCAGGGTATTCTGCTATTTGGTGGAAGAGACGCATACTGCTGGCCAACGCCTCACGGGTGAGGGGGAAATATATGTGCTCACCGACATGTGTTGCCATGGCATCCAGAAACTGGTGAAGTACCCTGGATGTTGATGCCTGTGAGATCCCCATCATATCCCCAGTTGGCCTTTGGAAGGTACCTGTAGCTAGCATTCTTAGGCCTACACATACCTTCTTTTCTACTGGGATGGGTTCCCCTCTGTTAGTTCTGTGTGTCAGGCGTGGCCAGCACAGCTCAACAATCTGCTGTAGGAGATCCCTGTCCGTGCTACAGCGCTCCCCTATCTCCAGCTCATGTAGCCCTTGGTAGGTCACCCTGGGTCTGTACACTCTTCTCCATCTCCTCACTGTTGGTTGGTCAGCAGCATTCCCATCCTCGTCACCCTCAGCCTCTTCCACAAGTTGTATGATTGCTACTGGATCCCCTAACATTTTGCTGTTGTGAATGTTAAAAGTTCCCCGCTTGTTTACACTGGTGGTTTAGGGTGTGGGAAAAAATGGAGGGGTAGGTGTTTGCATAGTTTATAGTGGCGTTCTGGGCTGAGCTGGTCTGCTGTCTGTGTAACTGGCTGGTTCCGATCCGTTTCACCTGGCAGCAAACCTAGTACCCCTTGATTAACTTCCTACTGCTGCTTTCCCTTCCCATTGCCCTTCTGATTCATCCCAGGGGTGCACCACTCAATCAGTGTACTGCAATGTGCACGCTGCTGCTATTTCCTGGTTTCACTTCCTTTATCTTCCTGTAGAGTCCATTGCAAGGCGCGCAAACCTGCTTACACTGTGTCATACATGCTGGGCAGATTTAGACATACCTCCTGGCTTTGCTGTGCTAAGCTGGATGCAACCCTGAGCCACAGGGCTCCAATCCACTGACAGTATGCTTGACACTCCCACACATGATGTCACCTACCTCCTAGCACTCAGCTATCCATACTCATGCACTGTTGGGACCAGCCTCACATGCTGGGGAAAACTGGGATTCACTATCCTTCCCCTCATTTGCATAGAATCGCCTGCTAATGTATAGTTACATGTGTCACACTGTGCCTCCCCCCTTAGCAACCACTACTCACTGGCCAGGTTGTCTTTTGCCTGCCATTGACTTGCATGGCGGAATACTGATTTTAGTTAGACTGTTGTTTTTAGCTTTATTTTCTTATTTCCCCACTGGTCCCGTTTGCGCTCTGCTGCCCTATGCTTCAACAGAGTGATTGGCGGACATATCATAAAAGTTGTATTTTGTACATTTGGCATTGTTTGCAATGCCAATGGCCTTCTACTTGGCCATTGGCATGCTTCCTCAATGCTATGCAGCCTTTATTTGGAGCTGTCAAAGCTCTGTTTTGGAGTTTGCAGTACCGTACCCGGTTACTAACCGAGTACATTTCTGCATATTACGCTAGTCCTGCATGCCCTGATTCCTGCTTCCTGGATGGCAAATTTACCTTATTTCATGGTTTTCTCCTGCAAATGGGGTGATTTGCATACGGGGGCTGGGGACGTGCAGTACTAGTGCTACAGCGCTCGCGCACATCAGACGTGCATGTACGTGGATCACTCGGCCACCATATTGGCAAAATTTCATCTAACAATGATCATGTACACCATGCAAGCTTTTGAGAATCCGGGGGATTTTCTTTTCAAACCTTATTTTGTAAAGTTGCATGTCTTGTACTCTCCTCTTCCACTTTTGTTACCAATTTTTCTGATTCTGTAACATCCTTTAAAAGCCATTTCTGATACAGTTTAGAATTCTTTCTTCTGTATTTCTGTCATATAGAAATAAACTACCTTCATTTATTGCACTAAAAGTATTATACCTCTTCTTTATCTCCTTAATTTCATATTATTATTTTCCTTACACCAAATACTTAATCTTTTCTCAACAGTACATCTGCAAAGATAGGGTCAGTGTTCTGAAACCAAAAAAATATATACCATTCTACCAGTGAGAGTAGGTGCTTAAAAAGATGACCACAAAAACCATTAAAATCATTGTTACAAATTTATTATAATCTCACAATACTTAACAACTGAGCACTTTTATTTCTGACTGAGACTTATTACTCTAAAAATGAAAATAAGAAATTCAATTTTCATGTATAACCAAACAAGTAATTAACTACCCCAAGCAATCCCTCATTTACCTGAAGTAGACTTTATCAGCATTGGAAGCCCATCCCCCTCTTCTTTGGATAAAATCAACAGACTTACCTCCCTGGGTAAGTCAGATGTCCTTCCTTTATGAAAGGAATGGGGCAACTACCTCCCATTCTCAATCCCTTGTCTGCTTAAATCCTTTTTCAAAACCATTTCAAACTGCTTCACTGAAATCTTAGCACCCAACACATGCTGAAAAAATAGCAAACAACCTCTACTGTGTCTTAACCCATTGAAATGGGCACAACAAAACCTACTTTGGACAGGATAAAACCACTCCTGGTAGCCTTTACCTGCCTGATCTGTCTTAGCAGCCTTAAACAAACCAATACCACATCAAAACTCTGCACATCAGACCATTTCAAATGACCTTCCAGGTCGCTCACCTAAAGTACTCCAACATACAGAATGATAGAAAAAGTTGCCCACAATGTATGCTATTCTACTGATGCTGATATTATGTCCAGACCCCTCAATAACCCTGTAAACAACTGCCAACCAGTCGGCAACCTTTTATATACCGTTTAGCCCCTCAAGCATCCCCAGCTTTTCATCATCCTAAATATTAGCAGATACTTTGTCCAGTCTTTGTTCCCCAAGAATTAAGCTGCTGCCCCCAGTGCCACTAACTTTAGCCTACCCATTCTAATCACCTCACCAAACTGCTACCTATGAACCAAGTAACTTGTTAGTATATATAAAGATGAGCACATGTCATTTCACGGTACCTACTTAACAAAAACAGATAAGTCCTCTCATGCCACACTGTAGGTTGAACTACCCAGGACTGTTGCATGAGGCAACCCAGTATAGCCTAATAATTCTCCAAACTTATTTATTTTACTGTTTATTGACATTTGGTAACTGGGAAAGTCCACTGGGTCAGAAACCCATTTTCAGTGGAGGCCCGGGGAGAAAAGCTCCAAGGAAGGTTACAAAACACCATATCATATGAGCAGTTACAGGGTATAAGGAACATCACTTGCAGTTACAATTTTATATAAGTCATCAGTTACCAGTTCAAGTAAACATCATACATATCAACAAGTATTTACAGAAATTTAAGGTAGTTACAGTATGGGAACTATAAGCAGTTTTGTACATGCATGTGTAAACAACATTCACATCTCTCTCTCTCTCTTTATTTTTATTTTTTGGTCCATGGCTAGCTGAGTCTCTGCCTCTGTGAAAAAAATGTGGAACCAGGTTAAAAGGTCATCAACTTTATTTAACCTGCTAGGTAAACACTTAAATGACAAAGTTGAAACTCAAAGACTATAAAATCATCTTCTTTAATAACAACTGCAGATGTCGAGATGGAAGACTTACTAGACAAAATCTGTACTACTGCCTCATTATGAGAATGAAAAAAACACTGTAATCTATGTTAACTCCTCTTTCCTTACCACAGTTGCATCCCAAATCAGCATCACTTCTAAGCATAATATTTTTATTGCCTTCCACATACCAGTCACTTGGCCAAAAAGCTGGAAACCACATCCATTGGAGATTGGCACCCATACCAATACAATTCAGTGTGTCATTACACAGCTGATGGGCATTAGATGACACCTAGTCTTCCTGCCCAATGCTTATATCATAGGGTTACCACATGTCCCACTTTGCGAGGGACAGTCCCTTTTTGGGTAGTTCTGTCCTGCAAAAAAAATTGAAAAATGGCAAATGTCCTGAGATTTTAGAACAAAAATATTTCCTATATTTTCTTTAATAGTTGCATAGAACAGTTATTGTATATCTGAAAACACCTAAATGTTATAAGAAACAGAATAAGCAACTCAAATGCTTCAAGAATAAGCTTTTATTGTGGCAAAAACGTGACGTTCTGTCCTTTATACTTGCCATGGGTATGTTTTGCCCTGCAAAATCTGATGTTTCTACAAAAAATGTCCCACTTTGGACACTTGAAAAGGTGGCAACCCTATTATATCATCGAAATTCTCAAAAAACACTTTCCACAAATCTTCCTTGACCAACTTACTAACCTTTACCATGTAATGTTTTTTAATCTTGCTCCTCAGCAAATTAGCTGTCAAATTACAAAATGCCCTGCCCAGTCCTATGGCTCGACAGACAGGGGTTAATAACCCCTGGAGTACCATTGCCTCCCACACTCTAACCTTGTGCACTCCTAACCAGTTCCCAGTCTTCTTCCCCAACTTTTCCAACATCTCTTGACTTAACTTGAGCAAACCTTTTTCAGCATCCGCATCAAGATCCAACAATATGAGAACCATAACCAGTCCTTCCTGTTTATCCCTAGCCAACAGAATGCCTAGAACCTCACAGATTGTCAAGAAATTGCACAACATCAGAGCTACTCTGTCCTTCATTCTCTTTACCTACCAGAAGAAAATAACACTGTCCGAATAGTGCACAGCTCTCCAAGCCAGGATTTCCTCCTACCATATCCTGTGCAGTGCTGAGCTAAACTTCTCAAAAGTAGACAGGCCACTGAAGAAAGCATGGGCATTGCTTTGACAAAGTAAAACTTCCCCTACAATGCCATTCCCAGCTTACTCCAGTCTTGGTCCCTAATCAGTAGCAACAGAAAAGCTGACTCAATGTCCAGCTTCATCATTCACTGGTCAACAAGTTCCTACAGCATCATTGCAGACATACATACTGCACCTTTACCACTCTTATTGATATAGTCATTAACAGAATCTTATCAGGGAACAAAAGGGGGTGAATCAAGTGAAATTTGCCATGCTTTCTTTTAGGCACCAAACCCAGTGAGGATATCCTATATAACTAAGATGATGGCTCATCAAAAGGGTCCATCACTCTCCCCTCTTTAATTTATTTTGTGAATAAGTCCTGTACTATTGACTCCTTCTCTTTCATCAACAACAAATTCTAACATTGCCTACGCACTCCCCTTACCTCTGACTAATGGAGAAACACACAATCAACTCACCAGCTACTCCTAGGCCTGGGTAACATTGCAGGTGAGCTTTAAGAGCTGAAAATTTAATAGGGGAGTGAGTTGCTTCATTTGTCAGCCCCACCTTGAAAGGGCCAAGCCCCTCTGGGTGGCTCATTAGCTCAGTCTCTCATGACTCTGGATCTCTGCACCCCTCCAGTCAGCAGTTCCACTGCTACTGTAACACTTGTCCCAGCTTGACCCCTTCCTTGAACCAGCTTCTCACTCCACTGTTGCCCCACCCCAAAACACGAACAGGTGTGTGCAAACCAGCTCACCATTCACACACACTCTTACCCCATATTGAAAGCTCATCACACTCTTGTACTCTCACCACTTCCTTCCTGCATCACTCTCAGGACAACGTCTGCTTTATCTATCATTATACTCAACCAGGTATCCACATGTGACAATCCCACATAAGAGATTTATCAATGACCTTTAATTTCTGGAATTTTTGATCTGCCACCTCTTAAACTCTAGGCCTCCATTATCTTAAGGAAGCATGCTAACAAATGCAATACCTGTTCTGATTATTTTTCCATCATCACCACCATAAGGCATATAAAACCCAAAACCTAATTATCTCATGCCCTGGCCGAAAAACTAGCTAGCGCCACAGTCAAATCCTTCAACACAGGAGACTGTGACTCCACTATCCTCTGTGCCCCATCCGAGTCTAACAGCTTAAACAGATCCATAAACTCCCCTTTACAAATCTTCTGCTTGACTGAGAGTGGAATGTGTTGAATAATAAACATGTCATGCCCTATTGACTCCCCAGCCCTGATATGGACATGTGGCTAAGACTGATGTCAATGTCCTGTTCTACTGAGAACTACAGTAAAATGCCTGTCACCTCAACTGCCTCTCCAGTCAAAGCAGACTGATCCTATTGCATCTGACCTACACCTCTTCTGCTAAATTGCCTCTCTGCAATAACTTCTACAAATGTACCCAGCCTTCCACACCAGTTTCCTGCCACATACCCCTCAATTCAATACCTCTATCTACTGAACACTCTCATCATTCAAAATAGATCAATTACTTTGAGTGGGAAAAATCACCCCTGGAACTACTTCAGCAGCACCTCTTGACTTGCAGGATCTCTCCCCACCTCTCTAGAAATGATCAGTAATTACACAGGAAACTTACAGACACTGGATCCAACCCAGTTTGGTTTTGTCAAAGGCAGGTTATGCCTACTCAACCTGGTGGACTTCTTTGAGAAGGTCACCAAAGCAATGGATCAGGGCAAAATGGTTCACACTGCCTACCTTCACCTGGCCAAGGCATTTGACACAGTTTTCCACTCCAGCATTGTTGATAAACTCAAGAGGTTAGGTATCAACTCTTATGTCACCCGATGGATAGACAGCTGGCTCACAGACAGGAGATTAGAATATGGGGACTTAGCCTCTACAAAGAAGCCTTTCACAAGTGCAGTAATATCAGGGGCCTCTGGCTGACCAAACTTGCAGACAACTGCAAATTAGGAGCAGTTGTAGAACCCACCATTTTCACTAATGTTCTCCAGGAAGGGCTGACATGGACAAATAAGTGGTGTCAGAGCCATGAGCTAAAGTTAAATGCCAAAAATGCATAATAATATCTTTCAGGAAGTCGTCTACCCTTGATGACTATCATATTGACAATACACCCCTTAGAGTTGACCCAGTAGTCAGGGACTTTGGGACACACATAAATAGTAATCTAGCCTTTGACCATCACATGTCTACAGTAGTGAAGAAATAATTCTGTGTTGCACAACTTATAAGCAAAGGTATGGCATCTAAGTCCAAGGAAGTCATTGTTCCACTGTATTCAGCATTCATCAGACCTATCATTGAGTACAATGCCCCTTTTGGTATGTACCTAACCAGACATATCCAACAACTGGAATCTCCACAGAGGTTCCTCACTTAAAGAATACAGGGCATAAATAAAATGTCTTATGCAGACCGCCACAAGGCCCTATCCCTGTATTCTAACTCCTACAGGCTTTTGAGGGGAGATCTATGTTTGGCATACAGAGCATTGTCAGACCCCAC
This sequence comes from Protopterus annectens, assembly GCF_019279795.1. Taxonomy (NCBI): domain Eukaryota; kingdom Metazoa; phylum Chordata; order Ceratodontiformes; family Protopteridae; genus Protopterus; species Protopterus annectens. The sequence continues at coordinate 1,710,185,025 of NC_056733.1, forward strand.
TCTGATGGACTTCCTGCATATCCACAAAACAAACAGCACCAGAATTACCAGTTCTAAAGGCTTAAACCTTGCCTGTGATATAAATAGGACCTGCTGGAATGATAGGTATGTATCCCAAAGACTACCCCATCTATAGAACAGGCTCCTCATCCATGTAAAGCAGAGTTCCTACCCAACTCAATTCAAATACATCTTGGAAAACTGGATGGGGAAGAGGAAATTCACCCCTGGTTTGGCACCTATGTTTCTGATGGACACAGCAACCTGTAAATGGTTCATCTCCCAGGCCTCTGCTTGTAAATGTTTCATCCCCCTAACCCCTGCTTACACTTGTCAAGGGTATCAGAACTTGTCAGAGATTTGGGATGCATCGCTAGGCTTAACAAGGCCATTGTGGTTGTTAGCCTAGTAAATACCTATGAACCTATATTTGAGTAGAAACAAGCAGATGGGATGTGTCTAACTTGTTGCATATTTTTTTACAGCCCTACAGCCATCCAACTGAAATATGTAGAATATAACCTCTTTTCCCTTGTGGCCTCTGTATCAGATACTTACCCACTCCAGTAAATACCCCTGTGGAGCCTGCACAATAGTGACTGTGCAGAATCCTTTCATCTAACAGAAGCAATTGATACTCAAATATAATAAAACTGACTGCTTGCATAATAAGGTGGATTTAGTAGGCTACTCTGTCCTATTGCTTTGCACTATGAATGTTGCTGGCATTACAAATTGTATTTCATACTTAAACGTTTGCAAAGAGTAAAGCACTTGTCTGTTCTACAGATAATTTAGGTTTGATTAATGTCCTGGATGATGGAGGGGGAAATTGGAGAGCAAAAAATCCAACAGCTGAAAGTCTTTGCCTGTTAGTGGAGAAAGGCTGGAGATTTTTGTATCATCTACTTACCTCTTGTCGATAACTAGAGGTAGAGTAGGAAATGGGATCAACATAAATTGGACCTACCCTCTGACAATGAGCACGTGTATAAAAGTAAATGCAATAGCAACCCTTGACATCACTACACACAGTGCATCCTGTGGTTAGGAGTGACATCAAATGTGCCCATAACAAAAAAATATATACATACATTCACAGAGTTGTAGTTCTAGTTCTTGACCTCGGTATGGACTCAGCATGTAGAAGGGAAACAACTGTGCTTAATAATGCTCAACAAGGTATTCACAAGGCTGCAGTGAGTGAAACATTAACTTCAAAACACTGATACAGAAAATTAATTTGAATGAAAACAATTGTACCACACAGCACAGAGCAGTACATAAGGTAAAAAAATGTGACATCTCTCAGGCTTGGATTTTGTTCCTTTAAACCTATGTTTTCATTCTGAGTGATGCTGGATAGGTAACTTAATTAACTCATGCTTCAAAATACCACTAAAAGCTACACTTGTGTCTGGTGCACCTTAAGTCATTATTATCAAAAAATGAAACTAACACTGTGAAGTACACACAGAGACGAAGCAAATAAACCAGACAAATACATTCAGAAAAATACACACTGAATAAAACAATGTGAAGTGAGGTTATGTTAATTAAAGCAATTAAAAAGTCACACAGCTGTGCTTTATAAAACAATGAAGAGTGTGCACACAGGGCAATGCTGAAATGCAAGTAATATGCACATTCAAAGGGCTACACTGAGCAATAAAGACAAAAATAATGGTAGGTCATCATCATCTTCTTTTGGTTGTTCCCATTAGGGGTCGCCACAGTGGATCATCTGTTTCCATTTCTTCCTGTCCTCTGCATCTTGCTCTGTCACACCAACCACCTGCATGTCCTCTCTCATCACATCCATAAACCTTATCTTAGGTCTTCCTCTTTTCCTGTTACGTGGTAGCTTCATCCTTTTTCCCAATATACTCAACATCCCTCCTCAGCACATGTCCAAACCAACGTAATCTTGCCTCTCTGCCTTTGTCTGCAAACCTTCCAACCTGGACTGACCCTCTAATATACTTATTCTGTATCCTGTCCACTCTCGTCACACCCAGTGCAAATCTTAACATCTTTAACTCTGCCACATCCAGCTCAAACTCCTGCCTTTTTGTCAATGCCACTGTCTCCAACCCATATAACATAGCTGGTCTCACTACCCTCTTGCAAACCTTCCCTTTCACTCTTACTGGTACTTGTCTGTCACAAATCACTCCTGACACTCGTCTTCACCCACTCCATCCTGCCTGTACTCTCTTCTTCACCTCTCTTCCACACTCACCATTACTCTGTACTATTGAGCCCAAGTATTTAAACTCATCCATCTTCACCACCTCTACTCCTTGCATCCTCACCATTTCTTTATCCTCCCTCTCATTCATACACATATATTCTGTCTTAGTCCTGATGACCTTCATTCCTCTTCTCCCTAGAGCATATCTCCATCTCTCCAGGGTTTCCTCCACCTGATCCCTTCTCTCACTACAGATCACAATGTCATCTGCAAACATCATAGTCCACGGGGACTCCTGTCTGATCTCGTCTGTCAACTTGTCCATCACCATTGCAAATAAGAAAGGGCTCAGAGTTGATCCTTGATGTAATCCCACATCTACCTTAAATGCATCCATCACTCCCACCACAGACCTCACTGCTGTCACACTACCCTTGTACATATCCTATACCACCCTTACATACTTCTCTGACACTCCCGACTTCCTCATACAATACCACAATTCCTCTCTAAGCACCCTGTCATATGCTTTCTCTAAGTCTACAAAAACACAATGCAACTCCTTCTGATCTTCTCTGTACTTCTCCATCAACACTCTCAGAGCAAACATTGCATCTGTAGTGCTCTTTCCCAGTATGAAACCATACTGCTGATCACTAATCATCATGTCCCTTCTTAACCTAGCTTCCAGTACTCTTTCCCATAACTTCATGCTTTGACTGATCAATTTAATCCCTCTGTAGTTACTACAGCTCTGCACATCACCCTTATTCTTAAAAATCTGTACCAAAATACTTTTTCTCCATTCCTCAGGCATCCTCTCACTTTCCAAAATTTCATTAAACAATCTGGTTAAAAACTCCACTGCCGCTTCACCTAAAAACCTCCATGCTTCCACAGGTATGTCATCTGGACAAACGGCCTTTCCATTCTTCATTCTCTTCATAGCTATCCTTACTTCCTCCTTGCTAATCAGTGCACTTCATGATTCACTATCCCCACATCATCCAACCTTCTCTTCCTCTCATTCTCTTCATTCATCATCCCCTCAAAGTTCTCTTTCCATCTGCTCAACACACTCTCCTCGCTTGTAAATATGTTTCCCTCATTATCCTTTATCACTTTTACCTGCTGCACATCTTTACTAGCTCAGTCCCTCTGTCTAGCCAATTGGTACAGGTCCTTTTCTCCCTCCTTAGTGTCCAACCTTTCAAACAACTCTTCATATGCTTTAACCTTAGCCTTCACCACTTCTCTCTTTGCCATTAACCTCATCTCCTTATACTCCTGTCTACTTTCTTCATCTCTCTGACAATCTCACTTCTTCTTTACCAGCCTCTTTCTCTGTATACTGTCCTGTACTCTTATCATTCCACCAACATGTCTCCTTGTCGTCCTTCCTCTGTCCAGATGTCATACCAAGCACCTTTCTAGCCATCTCACTTACTAGCTCTGCTGTAGCTACCCAGCTATTTGGTAACTCTTCACTGCCACCCAGTGCCTGCCTTAACTCTTCCCTGAACTCCATCTCTCAATTAACCTTTTTCAATTTCCACCATTTGATCCTTGGTGCTGCTCTCACACTCCTCCTCCTCTTCTTAATCACCAACGTCATCCTACAAACCACCATCTTATGCTGCCTAACTACACTTTCCCCGGTCACCACTTTACAATTACCAATCTCCTTCAAACTGGCCCTCCTACATAAGATATAATCCACCTGTGTGCATCTTCCTCCACTCTTGTATGTCACCCTGTAGGTAAGGGCTATTAATTGCCATATGGTCTGGCATAGTCTCTGCCTTCAACATATTCCGCAGTTTTTGGGCTTTCTTCTTGAAACAGTTGCCAGGTACATATCTGGTAATGGACTGAGATCTGTTAAGTGCACAATAAAACTGTTAGTTAATGATAGACTTGACTAGTTATTCACTCTTCTATTTCTTAGGGACAGTCTGAGGTTAATCGCTGTTACAGTTATTGGACAAGACAATAGGTTGCTGATACTTTATTTTAAATATAGAAATTGCTCTTCCCTGAAGGCTTACACTAGCTGTGTGCTGTACTCAGATGTTTCGTAATACTGATAAATTCAAGATGAATTAGATAGTGACTGAGGTTTGCTATGTCTTCTGTTATAACAGAGAACTGTTATAATATTTTCCATATGCTATCACCCCATTTTCTGTACACACACACATACACACACACACACACACACACACACACACACACACACACACACACATACACACAAACACACACACACGCACACACGCACACACGCACACACATATATATAAAATTTGATCCTGTTATTTCTGGATGTCTTATCATGCTCTGTATTATGCAACATTCTTGGAAGATCGGTTGCTTTTCTCTTTTTATAGGCACCTGGTGTTATCTGTTTCATCCTGCTGTGCCTTTCATTGCACCTGTAATCTGCCCATATTGAAGTCAGAACATTTAATTAGATCCTGTAAATCTGTGCAAGCTATTGGTTTATGCTTCTCTGTGTCTATTAGTGATTTAAATTACAACTGTTTTTTTTTTCTTGCTATTGTCTTTACGTACTAATTGAGCTTCTCCCACCACCTTTCTGAATCTTAACAGTTATATTTATTGCCAGACCTCTTGGAGTAACACTGCTATAGCTGTTATTTTGGGGGGGTTAATACCACTATTATTGTAGTTCTGCTGCAGACAGTACATCTTGTCCCCATGTTTTCCCACCTGATCCCCCCACCCCAATTAAATAACATGCAGTTTCTGCCAGTGCAACCTTTTATTGGTAACGGATAATAAAATAAATAATTGTTTGTAATGACCTTTCAAAACACATCATAACAGTGACATGTATGCCATATTGAATTCACCCCTGTTGCTGGTTGGCATACACCTACCCATGCCAGCTAATTCTTTCCAATCTACTGGGTGGCGTACACAATGCTTCTTTGGTTTACTCATTAAGATGATCTTTACCTGACTACTTGGAACCCCTTAGTTGAATACCGCTAGCCTGTGGCACAGGAAAATCAGAGGGACCTGTGGTAAAAAGAGGCAACTGGTCTGATTATGCCTATAAAAGAGGAGGGGGGAAGGATGCCCTGAAACCTGCTGACCACTGGAGTGAAAGCTGGCAAAAAGATCGGACCCCATCCGTATGATAAAAATATGGGTCTTACCTAGCTAAATCTGTGTGTTCAAAAACTTAAAACCCAATATGTGCTGCCATTCTGCTAACATGATGGATGGGAAATCTTTAGGTGAGCTCAGCAGGTGATAGCTTAACTGCATCCTTCCACTGAAGGCAAGGTAGAATCGAGGACCAGCAGATTGCCAGATTCAGATATCTGCCATTAGATAGCCAAGTCAGCTAACATCTTGGCTAATTAAGTAATGTTTTAAGACAAAATCCAAATCAGTTCCAGCCAGGTGTCTCACAATACCAACAGAAAAAGTGCATTTACAAAACATTCCTTTTAGGACTGGCAAGAGCTAAAACCAGGATAATCCAGGGTACCAGTGAAAAAAATGATCAATGTTCTGGATTAAGGTTGAGGTTTAACCTATCAGCTCAAACTGCTGCTCTGGTCACTGTTCTGCAGATGGTAGAGTGGCCTATAAGCAACAGGTGGACATATTATTTACACCCTGTATTCCTGTAGTGAGTATCCTCTGTGGCCAGTCCAGCTGTTGTAAATGCCTGGTCAGGTACATGCTGAAGCATGCATCGTACTTGATTGTTGGTCTAATGAAGGTTGAGTATGGTGAGACTATGATCTCCTTCAATTTAGATGTTGTGCTCTCACTTATTGGTGAGTGTGTTCAGTGTTGTAATTTGCAGGGGTTGTAGTCTTCCAAAAGTGTACTGTGATGCCCTACCACTGGCCCAGTAATCAAGGAGACTCAATCCTTACCACTAGCAACAGTGGGGGATGTACACACTTGGAGGATAACAGGTACATACACAATATTTCCAGATGCAGCTCTCTGCATCAAGTGCAATTTCCCTTAAGAGCACACAGAGACCACATTCAGTCAGGGGCTGGTTTCTCTCTCCTTGTCCAGATCTCCAGTAAGACTCCCCGCTGGCACAGCTATAGAGTTGAGATCTCAGCTGAGTGACCAAGCCAAGGCCTCCAGCACCCTCTCTGTCCAACCAGTGTTTTGTGTCCCTGCCCAAGTAGCTGACACACACACACTCTTTGAGATCTGGTTTACATACACACACACACACACACACGCACACACGCCCACACGCACACACACACACACACACACACACACACACACACACACACACACACACACACACACACACACCACACACACGGAAAAGGCTGGCACAGGTTTACTAGCTATGCCCTCTTTTGCCCAGGCTATAAGGTAGTTATTACTGCCACCAGCCAACTTCAGCTACTTCAAGGCCATTAACAAAGGGTGTCCAATCCTACTGTGTAATGTTACTATTAATCCAAATGGTAGCTTGACCAAGAGCAAGGCTATTAGGAGTGACCAACACAGTGTCACCAAATAAACATGCAAGCACTCTCAGAACATAACTATGTCTCTATGCAGATCAGCCACAATGATAGGTTTAAATATATTTAATAATAAATAATAAAAGAACAAGAAAATATTCTGTAAATAATCATAGTTACATCAGAGTTCAAAAATCACAGGACATATTTAAAAAAGTATTGCAGGCCAGTCTCAAATAAATAAAGAAAACATCTATGCTATGCTTCTCTACATTCCTGTCTGAATCTAAGAGAAATTACTGTATCCTAGTTAACTTACTTCCAGAGCAAGGCAAGTCAGATGTGGTGAGTGGGTTTTCCTGCTGATGCTGACAGCTCAAAGAAAAAATACAGAATGCTCTCTGTCTCTCTCCCAAAGAGTTCTTAAATTAAAATATCAAATGTTACTGCTGGATTAACTTGTAGGATATCACTTCTTGTCTTTTGACTTTAGTTCCCAGGCTAAACTCCCATTGCTAAAAACTGCAAGCCTTTAGCATCTACTTGTGAGAAATACAAAGCCCTCAGATCTTTGAAGCTACTGGAAGACAAACAATAAAACACTTACAAGACAACGCAAAAGGCTCCCTAGTTTTAGACATCCTAAATACTTGCTGCATTGAAATCATCTTTTATGGCACAGTTATAAAATAATTTATTTTCAACAATTTTTCAGTTAAGCTTCTATGTTCAAGTTTCCTCTGTAAAAAAAAAAAATATATATATATATATATATATATATATATATATATATATATATATATATATATATATATATATAAACATTTACAATAGTTTATGTACATTTCTCAGTAGGGTACACTGTGGACACATCTCTAAGCTGAATACTCTACAACATATCTCTTCAGGACATGTCTGTACAAACCATCTTATATGACATACAGCTCTAACACAAGCATACAAATCCTTTTGAGTTTCACAAATGACATATGATTATTTACAAAATTTCTGCTAGCTGTGCTGGCAGTACCTCCTTTTGTCACACATCTCCCACCCTCCTCAAAGATTGAATCTACTTTTTCACGTGACACTTGAGAAACGTTGCTTGAGAGGGATGACTATCTAAAAATATATTACCCCATTCCCTGTCTTGAGAGCCCATCTGCACTGGCATTGCTAACACCACTGCAGTGCTGCACTGTCATATCATATGCCTGCATCCCTAGGCTCTATCATAGTAAAATGGCATTTTGCTGGCTATGTAGCCATGTTAAGGGATTGTGGTCTGTAACTACAGTGAATTTCCTTCCACACAGATAAGACTAAAGTTTCTGCAGTGCCCACACTATGGCTAGACATTCCTTTTCTACATCTCCTTATCATTCCTCCTTGGGTTGGAGCCTACAACTGAGATATATTACAGGGTGCCCTTCACCCTCTGAGGAAACCTGGCTGAACACAGCCCCCACAACATGGTTTGAAGCATACACCTGCACAACAGATTCTTTGCTGTAATCTTGATTGGCTAACACACGGGGTCCTCCCAAAGCTCCTTTAAGTTTCCAGAATGCCTGCTCAAATGCTGTGGTCCACACTACCTTATCTGGCTTGTTTTTGCTTGTCAGATCTGTGATGGGAGCAGCTGTGGTACTATAATTGGGGGCAAACTTCCTGTAGTACCTCGCATCCCTAAGAATACCCTCACCTGCTTTTTGGTAACAGGGGCAGGCCATGCCTAAATGGCTTTCACTGCGACAGGTTCTGGCCTAATCTTACTACTCCTGACTCTATATCCCAGGTAGGAGACCTCTGCCATACCCACCTTACATTTATTGGGCTTAATTGTCAAACCTGCCCTCTGTAGTCTGCCCATCACCTCCCTGACATGCTGAATGTGCTCTTGCCAGGAATGGCTGTAGATAGCAATATTATCCAGGTAAGCAAGGGTGAAATCTCCTGCTCCTGTTAGGATATGATCTATCAGCCTCTGGAAATCCTTTGAGGCATTTTTCATCCCAAAGGGCATCTTTGTGAACTCATACATGCTGAAAGGAGTCACAAAGGCTGACCACTTTCTAGCATTAGGAGTTATGGGCACCTGTCAGTAACCCTTGGTAAGATCAATAGTGGTAAGATACTTAGCCCCACCCAGCTGCTGTAGGACTTCATCTGTCCTAGTCATGGGGTAAGCATCTGACTCTGTGACTATTTAATATCCTCTAGTCCACACAGAACCTGGTACTGTCATCCTTCTTTGGTACCAGCACCATTGGGGAAGCCCAGGGACTGTTGAACTACTGGATTACCCCTAGTTCCAACATTTCCTGTATCTCCTCCCTCAGAGTCTGACTCTCTCAGGCACCCTATTACGGGCCTGCTTAATAGACCTTTGCGGTCCTGTATTCACATGCTGCTGCACCAAGCGAGTTCACCCTAGGTTCCCAGTGAACATGCCCTCAAATTCTAGTAACACTGCTCGGATTTCTCAAACCTGGGTAGGGGATAGTTGCTGGGAAATTGCTACTCCTTACACTGAGGTGTCAGTCTGAGCCTAACTGAGGAGATCAGTCACCAGATCCCCCACAGACTGCTCCAGCCGTCCACTGCAAATACTCAGCACAAGGGCCTCTCTGTAATGGTAAGGTTTCATCATGTTAACATGGACAGTTTGTGCCCCTGCCACCTGCCTAGCAGTTATACCATGTAGATAACATCACTGACCTTCCTTACGACATTGTAAGGTCCATCCCAGGCTGCCTGCAGCTTGTTGTGTCTAACAGGAATGAGAACCATTACCTGCTGCCCTACAGCATACTCTCTAGTTCGAGCATTCCTGTCATACCATACATGTTTCTGCTGTTGGGCTTCTGCCAGGTTCTCCGTTGTCAAGCCCATGAGTTCCTTGAGCCTTGTCCTGAGGTTTAGGACATATGCCACAACAGACTCCTTATGGGATTCACACTCAACCTCCCACTCATCTCAGATCAAATCTAGAGGTCCCCTCACCCTATGGCCATACAGTAACCCAAAAGGTGAAAAACCTGTGGATTCCTAAGGCATCTCCCTGTAAGCAAACAGCAGATGGGGCAATTATTTGTCCCACTCCCTCTTAAACTGTTCTACAAATGCCTGTAGCATGGTCTTCAGTGTACAGTTTAACCTCTCAAAATGACCAATAGTCTGTGAATGGTAGGGGGTGGATTTTAGCTGCTTCACACCACAGTGCTTCCACAGAAAAGTCAGCAGGTCTGACATGAAATTGGCACCTCTGTCAGTCAGTATTTCCTTTGGGAAACCTACCCTGCTGAATATCTCTAACAAAGCATTTGCCACCTTTTCTGCCTCAGTGGAGGACAATGCCACTGCCTTAGGGAATCTGGTAGCATAATCTACTGCCACTAGGATATAGTTCTTCCCTTTGGAACTTGGGATACTCAGAGGCCCCACAATATCCATAGCTATCCTCTGAAATGACTCCTGAATCACATGCAAAGGCATCAATGGAGCTTTGACCTTGTCCCCTGCCTTGTCTACTTTTTGGCATTGCTCACAGGTCCTGCAGTGCCCTGTTACATCTCTGGAAATCCCAGGCCAATAAACGTTCTACATAATACGTCTCGTTTTACACTTTAGGCCTATGTGACCTGCAAAGGAAATGTTATGGGCTTTGGCTAGAAGTGCCAGAAGGTAGGCTCTGGGCACTACCAACTTCTGTATCCTCTCATCCTCTAGCCCTCCCTCAGGGATCCACTCTCTATACACTAACCCTTTGTCCCAGTATACCAATCCCCCCTTCTCTTGAGAATCAGGTGCCTCACTAGCTACCTCCCTCAGGCCTTATAGTGTAGTTTGAGAGCTGAGCCTGTCTCATCTCTCTCTTGGTAACCCATCCCAGCTCCCATTCCACAGGAAATCTGGTATTCTCTGACAGTGATGCCTCACTTTCAGCCTGGGTACTATTACTCACCTCTGTCCTTGCAGTCACTCTGTCCAAGGGAACATCAGTACCCACAAGCAGCTGTGGCTTACCTTCAGTCTCACTACTACAGGGTAGCTGTCTCTCTGAAGTAGCCACCACACCAGTCCTGGCTTCAAGTCTGCAGTCTGTCTGGGTCCCTCCAGGCTACCAGACCCACATCTTGTTTCCAAGCCTGACTGCGTGTCACTACATGCACAGAAGTTACTGCAGTATCAAAATCATTCTCCACCAGAACATCTGCAAGGATATCCTGAAACACACCTACTTGCTTGCTTTCTTTTCAACCTCCCAATCAAGGTAAACCCTAGCCAAAGGTATTTGGAATGGGGTCCCTCCTAAAGCTCTGACTGGAGTAGATAGCCCAAGCATGTAGTGCTCCTCTTTAAGCATTGCAGGTTTCTCACTGGTTAGGTCAGAGGCTGTGTCTCTCTTAGCAGTGGCATTCTTTCCATCTACTAAGATAGGATATACCCTCTTGTGGTAATTTAGTACCCTTGTTGTCTCCAGACAACTTATTGCTAGTATTCTGTCATTCCCACTTACTGGCTCTCCCACCATTTGTTCCCCAACTTGCCTCCATGAAAATCTATATGCTACATGACCCCACTGATTGCATTTAAAACATTTAACTCTTGGTCCTGGTTGTATCCCCAGACTAGTGGCTTTACCTGCTACTGGCAGACTCTGTTGGAGTGGTTTAGGCTGCCTACCATGGGTTCCCTTAGACCCAGGAGCAGCACTGGGTATCCCTTTCCTGTGCAGTGATGCCCTGCTTGCTAGGTAAATGTCTCCCTTCTTCTCTAACACATCTGCAGTAGTGCATCGCCTATATGCTAACCAGATTCTCGTGTCCTCAGCCAAAGTGCTAAGGGCTTGTTCCCTCAACAAAAGGTCTGCCAGGCCTTCAAAAGTGGTGACCTGACACCTACTCACCCACCTATGAAAATAAGTGCTTAACTCAGCAATATATTCACACATAGTTTCATCTACCTACTGTCTGTGCTCACAAAACTTTTTCCTATAAGCTTCAGGTGTTAACTTAAAACACTCTAACAGACAATTTTTAACAGTATTATAATTTAAGCAATCAGTATCAGACAATTTAGAAATAGCAGTTACAGCTTTACCATAGAGTAAGGGGGGGGGGGGGTTGGAACCATACCCAGAGCCCTTGGTCAGCATTATACTGTTCACATACCCTTACGAACATATGAATAAAACTGTCAAAAATTATCACCCTCTGTAAATTGTGGATAAAATTTACTAACATGTTGTCTCTGGAGTTCTGTTACTCCCACCCCCATTACTCTGATGGACAGTCAGCGTCTCCTTTTCATGTTGCCTCTGCCTCTCATTCTCCTCAGCATCCAGACTTCGCAGTTTCTCATTTTCCTTAGACTCCAGGTGTCTCAGTCTCTTTTTTGCTTCTATTTTCAAATGCTTGGCCTCCAGTTCAAGTCTGATTAACTCCAAACAGATTTTTAAGTCATCTTTGGAAAAGTTGAACTGTCCATTTTCTGAAAGATGTATCTTCCCAAGGCCAGTCCGATTGTCCTGGTTGCTATTCTGCGATGCAGCTGTGACTAAAGCTGCAATCATATCTGTTTTAGTCAGGTTGGCATGCAGCAGTCCTTTGTCTTGGCACATCTCAGCCAACTGGCTCCTTGTCAGCTTGCCATACTTCTCTGCTGACATCATTGCCTGCTCTCCCTGACTAACTAAGCTAACAAAAATAAATAAATAAATAAAACTATTGCGATAAGAAACTCTGAATGTTCACTGTGTGGCTGATTGAGAGTAGAAATACCTCCCTTATTGACCACTGTTTACTGGCTACAGGAATTCAGTATCCATACCAGTGAATCCTAATATGTGCATATCCCACCACCGCCATCCAATTAATATGTGACACCCCATCACTGGCCTGGTAATCAAGGAACCTCAATCCTCACCACTGGCAATAGTGGGCGGTGTACACACTGGGAGGATGACAGGTACACACACAGTATTTCCAGATGCAGCTCTCTGCAAGAAGTGCAATTTCCCTTAACAGCACATGGAGACTCCATTCAGTCTGGAGCTGGTTTCTCTCTCCTTCTCCAGATCCCCTATAAGACTCCCCATTGACACAGCTATAGAGATGATATCTCAGATGAGTGACCAAGCCAAGGCCTTCAGCACCCTCTTTGTCCAACCAGTGCTTTGTGTCTTTGCCCAAGTAGCTGACACACACACTCTTTGAGATTTGATTTACACACACACACACACACACACACACACACACACACACACACACACACACACACCTGGAAAAGGCTGGCACAGCTTACTAGCTATGTCTCCTTTAGCCAGGCTATAAGGTAGTTATTACTGCCACAAGCCAACTCTTTATCAGCTACTTCAAGGCCTTTAACATAGGGTGTCCAATCTTACTGTGTAATGTTAATATTAATCCAAATTATAGTTTGACCAAGAGCAAGGCTATTGAGTGGCCAGCAGAGTGTCACCAAATAAATATGCAAGCACTCTCAGAACATAACTATGTCTCTAAGCAGATCAGCCACAATGATAGGTTTAAATATATGTAATAATAAATAGTAAAACAACAAGAAAATAATAAATAATCACAGTTACATCAGAGTTCAAAAAATCACAGGAAATATTTAAAACACATTGCAGGCCAGTCTCAAATAAATAAAGAAAACATCTAAGCTATGCTTCACTGTATTCCTGTCTGAATCTAAGAGAAATTACTGTACCCTAGTTAATTTACTTCCAGAGCAAGGCAAGTCAGGTGTAATGAGTGGGTTTTCCAGCTGATGCTGACAGGTCAAAGACAAGGGCCTTGTAATGTAGGGTCTGAGAGCTGTGCCTGCCTCAACTCTCTCTTGGTAACATGTCACAGCTCCCTTTCCACAGGAAGTCTGGTATTCTCTGACAGCAGTGCCTCACTGTCAGCCTGGGTACTATTACTCACCTCTGCCCTTACAGTCACTCTGTCCAAGGGAACATCAGTACCCACAAGCAGCAGTGGTTCAACTTCAGTCTCACTAATATAGGGTAGCTCCCTCTCTGAAGAAACCACCAACATCAGTCCTGGCTTCAAGTCTGCAGTCTGTCTGTGTCCACCCCAGGCTACCAAACCTACATCTTGTCTCCAAGCCTGACTGCGTGTCACTACATGCACAGAAGTTACTGCAATATCAAAATCATTCCCCATCAGGACATCTGCAGGGATATCCTAAAACACACCTACTTGCTTGCTTTCTTTTCAGCCTCCCAGTCAAGGTGAACCCTAGCCAAAGGTATCTGGAATGGGGTCCCTCTTAAAGCTCTGACTGGAGTAGATTGCAAGTAGTGCTCCTCTTTAAGCATTACAGGCTTCTCAATGGTTAGGTCAGAGGTTGTGTCTCTCTTAGCAATGGCCTCCTTTCCATCTACTAAGATAAGATAAGATAAAACCTCTTGTGGTAGTTTGGTACCCTTGTTGTCTCCAGACAACTTATTGCTAGCATTCTGTCATTCCCACTTACTGGCTCTCCCACTTTTTGTTCCTCATCTTGCCTCCATGAACATTTATATGCTACACTAACCCACTGGTTGCATTTAAAACATTTAACCCTTGGTCCTGGTTGTGTACCTGGACTAGTGGCTTCACCTGCTACTGGCAGACTCTGTTGGGGTGGTTTAGGCTGCTTACCATGGGTTCCCTTAGAACCAGGAATAGCCCTAGGTATCCCTTTCCTATGCAGTGATGACCTGCTTGCTAGGTATAGGTCTCCCTTCTTCCCCAACTAATCTGCAGTATTGCATTGCCTATCTGCTAACCAGATTGTCATGTCCTCAGGCAAATTGCTAAGGGCTTGTTCCCTCAACAAAATGTCTGCCAGGCCTTCAAAAGTGGTGACCTGACACCCACTCACCCACCTATGAAAATAAGTGCTTAACTCAGCAATATATTCACACATACATTCATCTGCCTTCAGTCTATGCTCATGAAACTTTTTCCTATAAGCTTCGGGTGTTAACTTAAAACACTCTAACAGACAATTTTTAACAGTATTATAATTTAGCCAATCAGTATCAGACAATTTAGAAATAGCAGTTACAGCTTACCATGGAGTAAGGGGGTCAGAAGCCGTACCCAGAGCCCTTGGTCAGTATTATACTGTTTACGTGCCCTGTCAAACATATGCATAAACTGTCAAAATTATTACCCTCTGTAAATTCTGGAAGACATACTGACCTTCGTTGCTTTTGAGGTTCTGTTCCTCCCTTCCCCCATTACCTTTATGACCCTGGTGAAGAGTTAGTGTCTCCTTTTCATGTTGCCTCTGCCTCTCATTCTCCACAGCTTCCAGACTTCGCAGTTTCTCATTTTCCTCACACTCCAGATGTCTCAGTCTCTCTGCTGCTTCTTTTTCCAATGCTTGCCCTCCAGTTCAAGTCTGTTTAACTCCAGACAGATTTTTAAGTCCTCTGTGGAAAGGTTGAACTGTCCATTTTCTGAGAGTTGTAAATTCCCAAGGCCAGTCTGATTGTTCTCCTGGTTACTTTTCTACGTTGCATCTGTGACTAAGGCTGCAGCCATCTCATCTTTAGTCAGGTTGGTATGCACCAGTGCTTTGTCTTGGCACATCTCAGCCAGCTGGCTCCTTGTCAGCTAGCCATACGCCTCTGATGCCATCATTGCCTGCTCTCCCTGACTAACTAAGCTAACAAAAATAAATAAATACAACTATTTTGATATGAAACTCTGAATGTTCACTGTGTGGCTTATTGAGGATACAAACACCTCCCTTACTGATCACTGTTTACAGGCTACAGGAATTCAGTATCCACACCATTGAATTATAATATGTGGATATCCCACCACTGCCAACCAATTAATATGTGACACCCCATCACTGGCCCAGTAATCAAGGAACCTCAATCCTCACCACTGGCAAACATGGGGGGGTGTACCCACTGGGAGGATGACAGGTACACACACAGTATTTCCAGATGCAGCTCTCTGAATCAAGTGCAATTTCCCTTAAGACCACACAAGACTGCATTCAGTCTGGGGGTGGCTTCTTTCTCCTTCTCCAGATCCCCAGTAAGACTCCCCACTGGCACAACTATAGAGCTGAGATCTCAGCTGAGTGACCAAGCCAAGGCCTCCAGCACACTCTCTGTCCAACCAATGCTTTGCGTTCCTGCCCAATTAGCTGACACACACACTCTTTGATATTTGATTTATATACAAACACACACACACACACACACACACACACACACACACACACACACACACACACACGCACACACACCTGGGAATGGCTGGCACAGGTTTACTAGCTATACCCCCTTTTGCCAAGACTATAAGGTAGTTATTACTGCCACCAGCCAACTCTTTATCAGCTACTTTAAGGCCCTTAACAAAGGGTGTCCAAACTTACTGTATAATGTCACAACTAATCCTAATGGTAGTTTGACCAAGAGCAAGGCTATTAGGAGTGGCCCGCACAGTGTCACCAAATAAATATGCAAGTAATCTCAGAACATAAATAGGTCTCTATACATTATACAATTGGGCCAATACTTAAAACAGGATGTTATTATTAGAATATAAGGTTAAACTCAGGGAACACTAGTGACACCATCAGGTTCATAACAACGTTCGGGAGAAACACCAATATTATTAATGAAACTATTCATAAACATTAGAACATCCTCTTGGTCAATGGCAGTTTACGACAGGTATTGGGGACGAGGTATCAATTTTCATTCAGGAAAGGCAAAACATTGGGTTCCCACTTTTCCCATTTCAAGCATACCAGTAGTGGGGGTGTTATATACCAACAACTCACTTTGTCTGGGGATACTCTTTTTGGCACTTTCCCTTGTGGACATTGTTCTTTGTGATGATATGTGAGTAAAAAACAATTTTCCAGCAAAAATACCAGTAAAGTGTATAATATTATATTTTTTTTGGAATTGTGGAACTGACTGGATTGTCTACTTGGCCACTTGTAAATGTTCAGTCTTTTATGTTGGTCAGACATCTCGTCCTCTTAGAATACGTATGTCGGAACATCGGAGTGACATACATAATAAACACGATACTAATACTCTTTATAGACACTGCATGACACATACAAGTGCAGATTTTCATTTTTTAATAATTGATAGAATTGCTGGTAATAGGAATAACATGGAATGGCACAGTATTTTGAATAAGAAATACATTTTTTGGATTATTAAGCTGGAGGGACTTTTCCCACCCGGACTAAATGATCATTTATAGTGGTATATTATTTTTCCTGTATGTAATCCAAAACATTTTTACCTATTTGCTTGATTTTTACTTGATTGAAAGAAGTGATGCTGTTGATTTGTGTATGTGTGTGTGTGGGGGGGGGGGGGCTGTCTTTTTCATTGGTGGATGGGTCTATTTATAGAGGGATGACTTCTATTGTTTCAAGGTATTCCACTGATGAAGGCTGTTATGCTGAAACCGATATGGAGAATTAAAACTTGAATTGCCTACTTCATGGCTTGATTTTGTCTTTTTTTGCCTCTAACACTTGAGTGCTGACCATTTGTGTGTGGTTCTTGATTTGGTATGGCCCTGCATTTGCTGTACGTGCAGAGCTCTTTCACTACTGCACTCTACACAGGTCAGCCACAATGATAGGTTTAAATATATTTAAATAATAAAAGAACAAGAAAATACTTAGTAAATAATCACAGTTACATCACAGTTCAAAAATCACAGGATATATTTAAAACAGCATTGCAGGACAGTCTCAGATAAATAAAGAAAACATCTAAGCTATACTTCACTATATTCCTGTCTGAATCTAAGAGCAATTACTGTACCCTAATTAACTTACTTCCAGAGCAAGGCAAGTCAGATATGGTGAGTGGGTTTTCCAGCTGATGCTTTCAGGTCAAAGACAAAATGCAGAATGCTCTCTCTCTCTCTCCCAGAGAGTTATTAAATAAATATATCAAATATAACTGCTGAGATAGCTTGCAGGATGACATCACTTCTTGTCATCTGACTTTAGCTCCCAAGCTAAATCCCCATTGCTAGAAACTGCCAGCCTTTAGCATCTACTTGTGAAAAATACATAGATCTTTCCAGCTGCTGGAAGACATTAAACAATAAAATACTTACAAGACAATGGAGAAGGCTCCTTAGTTTTAGACATCCTGTCTCCTTCCTGCATTGAAACCATCTTTTATGGCGCAGTTATAAAATAATTTAATTTCAACTATTTGTCTGAAGTTTTGTAAGTTAACCATCTGTGTTCAAGTTTCCTCTGTTAAAATATACATTTACACATTTACAATAGTTTATGTACATTTATTTTCTCTTCCAGGAGGGTACACTGTGGACACATCTCAAAGCTGAATAATCTACAACTTATTTCTTCAGCACACATCTGTACAAACCATCTTATATGACATACAGTTCTAATACATTTGTAACACAAGCATATGAATCATGTTGATATTCGCTAATGATATATTATTATTTACAAAATTCCAGTTAGCAGTGCTGGCAGTACCTCCTTTTGTCACATGTACAATTATGCATTTTTTGCATTGAGTTTTATTGTCTACAATACTGAAGTGGGGTATTATGTCAAATGCCTTTAGTACATCAAGGTAAGCAGTGTGTACCATTTTTATCTCATCCATGGCTCTTGTGACCTTGTCGAAGAAATCCACCAAAATCCACCAAGTTTAGTAGGCATGACCTACCCTTGATAAAACTAAACTGGGATGGCTCCAGTGTTTGAAAATTTTCTGTATCTTCATTTATCAGGTCCAAATGATTTCTTTCCATAGCCTTGCATATAAGACTAGTCAAACTTATGGGTTTCCATTTCCTTGGGTCTGTTGATGGTCTGCCTTTGTGTAGAGGGATGACAGCTGCAGTCCTCCATTTCCTAGGGATGAAACCTGTCTGGAGGTCATGTTTCAAGCTATTTAGGAGGTATCCTGAGATATTATTAGAACCCACTGATGCAGTTTTTAGTTATGGAGAGTGCAGTGAGGACTTGTTCTTTAGTGATATAGGGGGAGAAATGGTAGAAGGTTATTTCCTGGGGGCTGCAGGTGAAGATAATTTGGAGGTAATTTTGGAGCTATAACTCCTGCTTCCATATAGGAAGTTCCATTTACTATTACTTCTGTATACCTGCTGGGTGTTCTCTTTAAGGCTACATGCATAATCCTTAGCAGGGGAGGCTATTTTTGCCTCAACGTTGGCTTTGGTGGGCTTGATTAGTTCTCAGAGTTTCTTGTTGAGACTGACAAGGGAGTTTTTTTGTTTTTTGGGGGTAGTCCTACCTATTTTTGGACAGGATTTTTGATGATCCTGTACATGCATACCTTGCCAGGTGTTTTGCACAGATGTGGGCATGGCATGGGCATCACTTACATGACTGACATCCCAAAAGGCCATAATGTCATATTTAAATGATGCTTGTACAAATTTGACGGTGACACCATGCATACAATTTACCCTTTCTTCAGTGTAGTGTGACTCGGGGTTGGTATATTTAATTTGCAGGGAGTGTGGGGGGGTGCAGCATGGCACATCCCCGCCCCCTGCAAAAATGTAAAAAACAAAACACATTACATATTTGTAGTGCCCTCTCAAGCTAAGTGATGAATACCCAATGAATATTCATGTGAAGACATCAGCATGAATAATCAGGGTTAGATGGGACATGCTACTGCACACCTGGGGAGGTACTCATGTACATGACTGATGGATGGATTTTCTTTCTTTTGTTGTAAAACCTATTATACTGGGGGTCTATGAAGTGAGCTTGTTTTTGGAGTTTGTCCTAAATTTATTTTGGTTTGGTACTGCTATTTCTATGCAGTTATTTGCATGCTTGTACAGGGTTTCCATATACACTTCTGCAGAGGTCACAGTGTTCTTTGAATTTCAGGGGGTTGGAATTTAGCTATGCCATCACTTAATAGGAGGAAGTTAGCCTTGGAAAAGTTCTTAAAGGTTCAGTGGTTCAGCCTTTATATTTATTTAAAGGGTTACCACTTTGTGGTGTGATCTGACTATTTAGGACATTACACAAGATGGTGGGTACAATGTTCTTTCGTATTTGTGAGTATCAGGGTGTTTGCATTGACAAAATCCAGGAATCTTTGTACCTGCATATTAGTGGCTGTGTATGTATTCCAGTTTATGGTGGGATAGTTGAAATCGCTCATGGATATGATGTTGGGCTGAATTGTGAGTGACACCCGTACATTCAAGTATGTAGCATGGCTATCCTGTGACATAGACAGCGACTTAATACTAGTGAGGATATTGTATTGACTTTACCCAAGGTTAGTTGGTCATGGGGTAGCTTGTGTGTCATATTGTTTGGCCAATCTTGAGGAGTGCTTACTTTTTATGTAGACTGATTCACCTCCACCTTTTGTCCCTTCTTGTGCAGTAGGTGGTCTAAATGTGTGGAAGGCATTATAGCCTTGTACTGCCAGAGTGCCTTCCATGACTTTACACCGTCTCATTAGCTGCACAGATGTCAATACAAGATGTCAAAACAAAGAAACTCATCTGATGTAGCACAAAAAAAAAACTTTGGATACCCACCTGTCCACCCAGTTAAGTATATTTGCTGATTGTCCCTCCCTGGCCAAATCTGTGTCCCTCCTGATCCTAAAGAAGTATGTGCTGTAACTCTTGTATGCAATACCCTGGCTAGACAAGGTCCTCCTTAGCATAACATTAACATCTGAATACAACTTCATGAGGAGATGCCTTGCTTAACGTGCAGTAGTGCCATTGCCCAGTGTACCAGGCACAAGTGTAGAACTCTGATTGGTCTAACTGGAATTGCTGTCCCATTCAACCTTGACCAGACTTTGACTTAGTTATCCCCTCAACATTGCTTCTGGAGTTACAGCAACGTCTCCCCAGCATAGTAACTACAGGAGCATCACAGATCCAAAAAGCCTCAGTGTGAAGCCAAGTGAATAAATCTGACCAAATTACAAATGTATGAAAATCCTTAGCTACTTCTTTAACCCCACAACCAATGTGTGAAGTAAGGTAATCCCAATGGGACATCTTGTGTCTCTGCCACTACAATTTAAGCAACCCCATCTTTTTAATAATCTATTCACTGCCTCTACTAACCACAAACTGTTCCAAGGAAAGCATGCATTTGGGATAGTTGGCCCCAACCATTCATCAAGTTTGACTAGCTTTTTGACAATAATTGCTGTTAGGGTGGCTCTTCCCACATTGTGTGCAAGTGTGCAAGAAGTGACAGAAAGACCAGGAACACTTCCCACTGTCGAAAGCCCAGTAGATTTTTATTTTGGGGTTAAATATTGGAGCCTCCTCCCTGACTGGAAGCTTCTGGCCTGTCTAATGTGGCATGCAGCCATGTATCAGGGTGCTGCTTTTCATAACATAAATGTTTGCTCATGGACTTCAGCTTTCTAATATATTGATCATAACACAACCAGGCAGTATCCCCATATACATGGTATCCCTTCCAAATAGTCATCATGTATGCTAGTAAGGGTCTACTTCATCATCTTCTTTCGGCTGTTCCCATTAGGGGTCGCCACAGTGGATCACCTGTTTCAATTTCTTCCTGTCCTCTGCATCTTGCTCTGTCACACCAACCACCTGCATGTCCTCTCTCACCGCATCCATAAACCTTATCTTAGGCCTTCCTCTTTTCCAGTTACCTGGTAGCTTCATCCTTAGCATCTTTTTCCCAATATACTCCGCATCCCTTCTCAGCACATGTCCAAACCAATGTAATATTGCCTCTCTGGCTTTGTCTCCAAACCTTCCAACCTGGACTGACCCTCTAATATACTTATTCCTAATACTGTCCTCCCTCGTCACACCCAGTGCAAATCTTAACATCTTTAACTCTGCCACATCCAGCTTAAACTCCTGCCTTTTTGTCAATGCCACTGTCTCCAACCCATATAACATAGCTGGTCTCACTACCCTCTTGTAGACCTTCCCTTTCACTCTTACAGGTACTCGTCTGTCAAAAATCACTCCTGACACTCGTCTCCACCCACTCCATCCTGCCCGTACTCTCTTCTTCACCTCTCTTCCACACTCACCGTTACTCTGAACTATTGACCCCAAGTATTTAAACTCATCCACCTTTGCCACCTCTACTCCTTGCATTCTCACCATTCCTCTATCCTCCCTCTCATTCACACACATATAATCTGTCTTAGTCCTGCTGACCTTCATTCCTCTTCTCTCTAGAGCATATCTCCATCTCTCCAGGGTCTCCTCCACCTGTTCTCTACTCTCACTACAGATCACAATGTCATCTGCAAACATCATAGTCCATGGGGACTCCTGTCTGATCTCATCTGTCAACCTGTCCATCACCATTTCAAATAAAAAAGGTCTCAGAGCTGATCCTTGATGTAACCCCACTGCCACCTTAAACACATCCGTCACTCCGACCGCAGACCTCACCACTGTCATACTACCCTTGTACATTTCCTGTACCACTCTTACATACTTCTCTGACACTCCTGACTTCCTCATACAATACCACAACTCCTCTCTAGGCATCCTGTCATATACTTTCTCCAAGTCTACAAAAACACAATGCAACTCCTTTTGACATTCTCTGTACTTCTCCATCAACACTCTCAGAGCAAACATCACATCTGTAGTGCTCTTTCCTGGCATGAAACCATACTGCTGTTCACTAATCAGCACATCCCTTCTTAACCTAGCTTCCACTACTCTTTCCCATAACTTCATGCTGTGACTGATCAATTTAATCCCTCTGTAGTTACTACAGCTCTGCACATCACCCTTATTCTTAAAAATCGGTACCAAAACACTTTTTCTCCATTCCTCAGGCATCCTCTCACTTTCCAAGATTTCATTAAACAATCTGGTTAAAAACTCCTCTGCCATTTCACCTAAACACCTCCATGCTTCCACAGGTATGTCATCTGGGCCAACAGCCTTTCCAGTCTTCATTCACTTCATAGCTATCCTTACTTCCTCCTTGCTAATCCATTGTACTTCATGATTCACTATCCCTACATCATCCAACCTTCTCTCCCTCTCATTCTCTTCATTCATCAACCCCTCAAAGTACTCTTTCCATCTCCTCAACACACTCTCCTCACTTGTGAGTATGTTTCCCTCATTATCCTTTATCACCTTTACCTGCTGCACATCTTTCCTAGCTCGGTCCCTCTGTCTAGCCAATCGGTACAGGTCCTTTTCTCCCTCCTTAGTGTCCAACCTTTCATACAACTCTTCATATGCCTTATCCTTAGCCTTTGCCACCTCTCTCTTTGCCATGTACCTCATCTCCTTATACTCCTGTCTACTTTCTTCATCTCTCTGACAATCCCACTTCTTCTTTGCCAACCTCTTTGCCTGTATACTCTTCTGTACTTCCTCATTCCACCACCATGTCTCCTTGTCGTCCTTCCTCTGTCCCAATGTGATACCAAGCACCTTTCTAGCCATCTCCCTTACTAGCTCTGCTGTAGTTACCCAGCTATTTGGTAACTCTTCATTGCCACCCAGTGCCTGTCTTAACTCATCCCTGAACTCCACCTCACAATTACCCTTTTTCAATTTCCACCATTTGATCCTTGGTGCTGCCCTCACACTCCTCCTCTTCTTGATCACCAATATCATCCTACAAACCACCATCCTGTAGACCAAAATCCCATTTACCTGATTTTCAAAACACCAAGATGAAAAACCTGAAACTCCACAAGACCAACCCCTTGGAATACTGACAGATCACTATGGGTAAGTAACTGCTTGGCCAGCATGTTGACCTTTGCCCATTACCTCCGCGATAGTGCAATCTCGGAGTTGGTATATTTAGTTATGGTGGGGTGTGGGGGCATGGGGGACAAAGCCCCCCACATGGATGTTTTTTTTTTGCTTCCATGTTAGTGTATTTCCAGGGTTTGGTGAGCGGGTTACTTACCCGTAGTGATCTGTGTTTTGAGTGGTAGGGTCTTGTGGAGTTTCGGGTTTTTTGTCTTGGTGTTTTGAAAGTCAGGTAAGTGGGATTTTGGTCTACTAAAGTAGACCTGCTAGTAATGGTAGGGCTTGCTGAAGGTCATTTTCAATGAGGACTGCCATAAAGACTGTGAACCCTGTGGCCCAGTATCCCATTTTTTTACCTGCTCTATTTGAGATTTTCTTGCCTAGTTCTGTGAGAGCTGCCAGTAAATCCTTCAACCCTGGTTTCTTTGTTTCCAAACGTCGATGAATGCCATCACAGTCCACTAAATCAAATGTGTTAATGTACTCTCCTCATATAATCTTATTCTTAATTGCCTTGGAGATGTGGGCAGTGGTATGAGCCCCAATGATAATGGCATTTACTGTGTTCACCCTAGTGATCAGGGGGTCAGTAGCCATTGGGGCTAAAAACTGCTCCACACTGATTTCTGTGTCCCTGCTTATCCTCATTGATTTGGGTTTTCCTGCCCCCATCAAGCACTGAACCTTGTTCTAAGTTATTACGTGACAAATCCCTGACCTGCAGGATGTCCGCTGTCTGCTATGACCTATCATTCTCTAAAACTAGGTGAAATAGCTTGGCTTTACTCCTACTGAAAAAGAATCTAAAAATTCCTCTAAATACTCATCTTGTGACTAACTTGCTAACACTTTCTTTTCCCTAACTCCTTCTGGTACACCCACAGCATTATTATCTGCCTGCTCCACAACAGACATTGCTATCTGTGATTCAATATGTAATTCGATCTCTGGCTCACTGTCTGAATTTCCCTGAGCTCTGTGTTTGGTCTTCTTTGGAAGTGCTTCTGCAGTTGATATATACTGTCAGGGTTAAAAGCATTGCAAACTCTTTTGGTTCCAGATGTGTCATCTTGGATCCATTCCATCTCCAGTTTGGTGAACAGC
Organism: Protopterus annectens; assembly: GCF_019279795.1. Lineage (NCBI taxonomy): Eukaryota > Metazoa > Chordata > Ceratodontiformes > Protopteridae > Protopterus > Protopterus annectens. Next base: position 1,710,209,621 of record NC_056733.1, read on the forward strand.
TCTTCTGTTTCTGAGGTTAACCTGGTCCAACATGATTTTGATGCCTAAAGCAATGCTGACCTAAAGAAACAAACAAAATGTCAATATCTTTAGTATTTGGTTTATGCCTATTGTCCTTTCCCCAAAAAACTACTGACTAAAATAAATGCAATGAAGGCTGAGATTCCTGGCAGTGCTTTTGATTCTCCATGAGTAAAAATCTTGGGAATGACTTACTAACACTTTAATATTCTATTATTTATTGATCAGTATATTATTTTCTTCTTTGTAATTTTCGGAGCAGGTGCTATACATGCCTTTTGACCTGTGAAAATCTCCTTGTGATGTGAGCTTACAGAAATTCTCTTTCATTTTTTATATACTTGTTATCCAGGCCTGTCTGTTTTTCATTTTTTTTTTTTTTGCTGCTAGACCAGCTCCCTAGTCACAACATCTAGTCCCTGTTGACATTAAGCTTTGCTGCTGCATAACAGATGCTGGAGCCTGCACCCGCCCCCATATTAAAATCCTTTCAGGCTAGCTTGCATGGCATGCTCATTCAACCACAGGTAAATGGGGGCTACTAATTACACTTGTGATACATTAGTTCCCTAAATTAATTTCTATGCCCTTTACCATTGCCTACTTTCCTCACAGAAAGGCAGAAAAAATCCAGTTGGAATGCCTCTTTTCTTCTACAAAAACATCATAGAAGTGCAATTACTAATCTAACCAAATTCAGCAAATGACCATGACCCAAACTGTATTGAGGTCAGCATCATCTTTCCAAAATTTCATCCACACCACCTAGCCATAGCATACCTTCCCCAACAATGAGTTCTTGATGCATTCAAACATCTTATTCTGCAGTTACAACAGGTCTATAAACCTTATAAAAACAATATTATTTTAGTAGACTCGAACATTAACATATCTGGCCCTTTGAAGCATGATGTGAATAACTTCCTCACAAATTTGACTCTAAACAGATCTTAAATAAGCCCACTAGATCTACTCTCAAAACAAACACACTCCTCCTGAGCTAATTATAACTAATTCCTCTCCTCTTTCAAAATATACCTGCCTACACTTAGTGACCACTCTGTTGAAGCATTCTCCCTAAACATTCCCAACAAAATGTTCCCCTAAGCTAGTTACTTTTAGGGATATAAGACAAAAATGTACATCTGCTTTACTTTTGTATTTAGCTACTATAGCTTGGGCCCCATTCTCAATACTTCTACTTCCACTGAATCTGCAACCCTACTTACTAATATTCTACTAACGCTATTAATGCCACATGAGAAACAGTTTCCAATCATATGTAAAGTTCTAGACTTTACAAAAAAAAAGAAAGGAACTTAAAAGACCTTAAAACATTAGTTAAACTCAGACTCCATAAGAGAATCTTAGAAACTGCATACCATAAACCAGGGCTCATTTCAAAAACCCACAAACTCTAGCCAAACAAGCAATTACAAGGCACAAAGACAATTTTCTTCATTTGAAAGAAAGGAGTCTACACAACTGGCCTCAGAAGTTTGAGAAAATAGTTAACCAAATCACTGGCCACAATTTAAACAGAAATTCAAAAATTGATGGACACTTGTATTCCTCATCTGCCTCATTTCCCCATCAAGATCTGTCTGAAATTCTTTTTCTCCCACAGACCCCATCATATATCCCTGCTTTATATACGTCATCACATTTTACACTCCCGTTTAACTTTTATGCTATAAAAAAGAACAATATTGTACAACGTATGGAACAAACACCTTCTCATGACCTGAACCCTGATCAGATGGCCTTCTCCCATAGTTCATTAAGTTGTACCAAGATCACTTAATCCATCCTCTGCAACACATTTATACTCTCTGTTTCTGCTATAATACAGTGCCTTACATTTGAAAGGTAGCAATAATAACTCTTCTACCAAAAACTCCCAAATCATCCTCTCCCAGTGTTGTTTAACCTCTTTCTATCTTAGTCACTCTTAGTAAACCATTTGAAAGACTTGTATGATCCCATCCAGCTGAATATATGCACAAATACAATCTGCTTTCAAACACCACCATGCCATTTTGTCAGAAAGAAGCACAATGACTTCCCTTTATACCATTAATGATAATATCCCCAGAATATGGACAAAGGACACCACACAGGTGCTACTTTTGTTAACCTATGTAAAGCATTTCATCTGCTCAACCACAATCTTCCTCTTCTTCATTTTAATTTATTAGCACAGGAATTAGCCTAGAAGCCCTTTGTCTGATATGATGAGTTGTCTGCCCTATAAGAACTACAGGCTTATAATTGGTACAAACCTCTTTCTTTTGCCTCACTCACCAAAGGCATGCCTCGGGGATCAGTATTTCACCAATATTTTTCTTAATTTTCATCAGATACCTCATGTCAGATTTCTCACAACATCACATCATAGTGACCCAGTAGTCTCTAGTTCAAGTTCTTCATCCACCATAATCAAAAAATAATTAGAAAACAACCTCTATCCTATCCAATTGAATCACAAAAATAATCTTTTGCTACACACGTGCACACCCACAAAAAAGTTTAGTAATACACTTTGGCAGCCAACAAAAGTTAACTGTAGTTCCTCTATCCTGGCAAATTGCAAGTAACCACAAGTACACAGACAGAACAAGAAATATCTGGTCTCTAGGAATCTTGCTTGACCCACACCTGAACATTTGCTATCATTCAAAGATGGCAAGAGACAAAGTCAACAGTTTAAAAATCTCACACTGTCTCCTTAAAAGGCAAAAATGGTACCAGCAAAGGCAGCCTCCTTAAATGCCTACAGAACAGGCAACCAATTATTTCCCTCTCTTCTTCTAAGAAAAATGCAACCATATTGCACACGATATCTAACCAAATATAGAATTTTATTACTTCCTCCCCTGACAGAGAACATCATTGCCATAGGCTTTCAAAAGCCAAATGCTAGCAGTTAAAACATTAACATACATTTTTCTGGCAAATCGATTTTTTTTTTAATTTCTAATTCTAGATTCATTCCTTTTTGTCATTCAGCTTACAAAAATAATTTCCTACTGCATTCTTAAATTCTTTGCCCCACTGCCCGTTCCTTACAAACTCTACAAAATAAATGACACTGCATAGATTTAGATACAGCTTCTTTGTTATTATACAGACATTTGAGAATCCCTGCCTCAGCCTAAAAGGCCTTCAATCATATCCCAAAATTCAAGACTTCCCTAAAATGATGTCTCCATAAAGTAACTGTATCACATGAACATTTATCTTGTAGCTAACCTTTCTCACCTTGCTGTTCTCATTTTTCAGACACTCTACTAACTACCTATTTATTTATTTATTTTACATTTGCTGACTGGGTTTGTCTACCTGAGCTAGTGGCTCATTTTCAGCAGAGACCAGGGGAGAAAATCTCCACAGTGAGATAAAATTATATATCAGGTACAAAAACTTAAAAATACATTTCAGTTACATACACATAAAAAGAATTATAAATTCAGAAGTACATAAAAAGTTTCAAAAACATGTATACAATATTTGCAATGGTAGAGAAGTGATGTAGAGAAACCAAAAAGCACTATTGTGAGGTAAAACATTTTGAAAAGGAAATGCACATCTAGAATGGACTCAGTAAACCAGCATAGAATAAACTTAAGATATAAGATCAGAGGTATATAGAAGGGTTTTGTGTTAATAAACAAGGTATGAACTGGTGAGAGATAAAAGGGGAGACACAGTAGCAGGTGACAAGGATAGTCTAAATAATCAGCAGACCTAATGCATCTTTCTCTCCTCACCAACTGAGATTCTCCATTCTCCACTCCCAAAGCAAATATTTTAAGTACTATAGATTACTATGGTATTATCTGCCATCCCTATACAAATCTGTACACTAAAGTTATATAATTTCTCAGTGAACTGTCACATTGTGCACCATGATGTGCACTTCTTTATATGTTCTATACTACTTAACAGCTTTGGTTTGTTGATTTAATGTACATCAGTTTAATTTTGGATGCTTTATAGTCATATTTGGATATAACCACTGGCTTGGCCTGAAAATGGTTTACGTGTGCCACCGAAGTACCTCAGAAAACAAATCTAAATAAATAAGAAGAATAAAAGATTTGTCCTCTGAATATGTGAACACTAAAATTCTACAGCAGTCCAACACATAAATGGATTTTCCTAACCAACAAAATAAATGCTTCCCAGAAATGATGTATTAAAGCCAAGCACATTGTGGTATTAAAATTAAAGCCATGTTTTGTGATGGAATGAGTAGGCACGACATAAGTAGATACACATAATGTCTGTATTGAGTCTACCTCTAAAAATCCTGTGATGTGAAAAGCATTTTTCTTTACACAAAGTTATGACTTTGGGTACCTTTCCAATGTTTTCGTCATTAAAAACTTGTTTAGCAGTTCTACATAATGCCTGTATTGGTTTATATAATTTATTTTGTTCATTTGCACAGTGACAACCTGTAATTACAGACATTCATGCTGCAACTTTCAAATATATTTAATCAATTTTGATAATAGGTAACACACATACAACATATCTCTGAATAAGAAAATGTTGGCACAGTTGTGGTATTCTAAGCAAAGTATGGCTGAGTTTATGGTGAAATAGGTATCTACTAGATTATTTGCTTAGAGCCTTGAGACAAGAGGGTCTGCTGTGGTATGTAGCACTGAGTATATTAAAGTCAGCTATCCTTTTCAGTGGTAAAAATAGGGTTACACTTAGCATATTAATTTCCCCCAGTAAAGATCAGAATCTACAAGCATACATCTCACAAAGACAAGAATTGTGATATTACTCTGTTATAAAAAATGTACATTTCCAGCACTATAAAACAAAAAGGGAGTTCTTCATGTATGTAACCAAATTAAAAGGTACTTTCATATTAGATACCACTGCATCACTTTCAAGAGGGATACCACTGAAAAGTAAATCATGACTCCCCTCTATGTTTTGATGTGTGACTTAGACTCCACTGGCAGGGTAATGTCTGACCTGGACTATATGATCTTGATTTTTGCTAGTCAAATCTGGCTGCAAATCTGACATTTACAGTAGTTGGAAATGCATTATTATGAGGACAGAGCATTTTAAAGTAATTGTTTTTGTAGATGGTTGTGCATAGATATTTGTTATCTGTGAAATAAAAACCTTAATCCTTTGTTACTAGCATGTCCACCAGTATTCCTCATATTGACTTTCGTAGTGAATTTATTGTTATAGTTGGATGCCACAGTGAATCAGGACATCTGCTTGTATAGTGATATGAGTAGTTAAGAATTTGCTGGAAGGACTGTGGCTAACATGGACTAAATAATCTTGAAGTGAGGTCTGGACAAAAAAAAAGTTGCCTTGTTGAGAGTTTGGAATAAAATCTTTTAAAACAGAAAGATAATTCAGCTTGTAGCAAGAATGGGCTTGAAGCGGGTCACAAAATCCTGAAGAGGTCCTTTTCAGAGAACATTTTGCCTACGCATATAACTTCTGTGATTTACTCATTAAAGAACAGAGGTGACAGGTAATGCACTGATACAATGGGAAAAGGATTGATTTGCAGCTGTGAAGGTCAGCCTGTAGGATCCTGGAAGACCAGCCAGTAACAAAGGATTAAGCTTTGTACTTCAGACATAGTAAATATGTTCGAACAGTCGCCTGGCAAAACAATTAATTTAAAATGCCCACATCTATGATTATGAAGTTTGCATTTACTAATGTTGCAGTTTCTGTAGGGAACCCAAACAGAAACTATTCCACATTACAAAGACCATAACAGCAAATGACTGTGAATGCCTGTAATCATGAAAATGGGAATTTTTCATTGCTTTTTGCTTCTTTTTCACAAAGTACAGTGACTTTAGATGCATTTTATATAAATGTAATGTGCTTTTAGGGCAAAGCCACCAATGGAGGTACAATCCTCTCCTGCAAGAAAAACAGTACTTTAATATGTCCACTTTTGTAATTAGGATGTTTGCACCTACAGTCCTTAATTTAAAAAGGGAGCCATTTGAGACATTACTGGCAACTTACAGGGAATGTGACTGTAGCAGGTGAGATTACATCAAGAAGAGGAGGGGGTGACTCCAGATGCCTGGGGGAGGCATAGAACTGTGTTAGTTCCCACCTCAGATGTCATGTCACTGTTTATTGATGGTCCTGAAGACAGCACTTCCCATATTAGAAGCAGAATGTCATTCTTAAGCCCCACCTCCAAAAATGGATTCTGCCCCTTCACCTCATCTTCTGTTCTTTATCTTTCTATATAGTCAAATGGACTGCTGATGATTCAGTCCCCGAAATTTCTACTGTGACAAGTACAGCTCTTTCAAGTGCAAATATAAAAACATCCTTAGATATGTTATAATGGTCAGTCAAATGAAAACAAACATTGCTGAAAAATCCTGTACCCTGATTTAGGCACCTCTGGTTGGAGGCAAATGGAGTGATTGTGAAAGCATATCCTTGTGCAAGATTCCGTATCAGTAAGTCTGGGTGCATACATAAGGAAAACAGTTAAAATGGAAGAAGTCTAAAAGATGAGTAATAGGGGTTTATAAACTACTAACTGTGTGAAAAGTTAAACACAGACATCTGTGGTCAGTTTCAGTTCCATTACAAAGTGGTACATTTGCTTCAACTTATAAGCACATTGTCAATGATGACAATAGGTAACATATGAAAAGGGCTTGTGGACTGCTGAAAGACTGAAATGAAACTGAAACTTCCAGACATCTATGATTGTAAAGATAAATCATGGTAACTTTGTAGTGCTTATAGAGTTCTGGGTATTCTATGAAAGTGCCCCAGTTCTGTGCCTGCAGATTAATTCGGAATGTTATGCCCACACATTTCACTTGGCACATGCCGTAATCAGAGCACAGTCGTTCACAAAGTGCTTTCTGGTGAATAATGTTATACTTGTTAGCAATCATACTTGCCAGCAATGTTTTACAGAAGGGACTTTTTGCAGGAACACAGTGAGAGTAGAAGTAGTGCTGGAATGCTTGGCATTGCAGTCTGTTCTGTCCTGATGAAAGGAGAAGGTGCTGACGTTACTCTCACACCATGACTCGAACAGATGTCTCAAGTTTGTTTTTTTTTTCCTTTTTTTTTTTTCTTTTCTACTCTGAGCAGCACAGTTCTCATTTAAAAAGTGAGAAATTATAATTATCAGAATTATGCATTTAATTATGTGTTAATTGGTCTCCTGCAGTGAGATGAGAGGGTGCTTAGTTTATTCGTTTCAGCTGGCATTTTTGTACTGCTAGCTCAGCTCTGGTATTTAGGTCAGAGTTTAACACTGTCTTGCCCTCCCCTAGTTTTAGGCAAGTAAAGCTGCATTAAACTTCATGCCACAGTGTTGCTGTTAACCTTGAAAATTTTACTTGCTGTGGCTTTCATCCTTTTAAGGAAAGTTCTCATATATCCCATGCTATGTTGGAAAGAGGAAGTGACATTTAAATTTAATAAAGCTGATGTTTAATGTATAGCTCTGTACAGATCAGTTAGAAAGCATATATTTAAAATGCAAATTAAAAAATAGTGCATCTTTTTATGTCGGAGAAATAACGTTAAGTTGCATGGCTTGAAACTAGATGCTAGGGTTAGTCTTGTCAACCTTTCTGAAGTGGGTTCTCTCACAGTTAGTTACTTCAGGATATATGAGTGAGCTATGGTAGTAATAATACTTGAATCAACGTGGTGTTACTAGGTGGTACATTGCAGTATTGCACATTACACAGTAAAGCATGATCATAAACTGGAATGAAGATATAGTGTACAGTATGCATAATGATATCGGACAGTACCTACATCTTTGTCCCATATGGAATTCTGTATCTGTATAGCATTTCTATATCAGTGTGATGACAAGAAAGCTGTTAGGGTTGTCCCATCAGTTGTAGAGATACATTCCCCGGTATTGTACATGCACTGTAACTTGTTAAGAAATGGTGCAAAGACACCATGATTGGGAAGATGGGGTGTGAAATTTAAAGGTTAAATATTGCACAGACACAATTTTGACAAGGATTTCTTGCTTTATCCTGTCTGTTGCTACTATACTGTGGCATTAGTTTTCAGTGAGGAACCCAACAATATCTGGATCCCTTCAGTATGTAGGAACTTGTTTTGCCATATCTCTCAATCTGTCCACTCTGCTTTGCTACGAGAAATTACTGATACTTCCCAGGATATGCATGGAAAGATCAGATAGCTTTATCTTTCACCCAGCTTGTACTATATATATTCATTTCACAACTTTCCTGGTTTCAGGCTTGTGGCTCTGAGGTCTTGAAAGGATCATTTAAATAAAATCTTTGTATGAGTGTTTATTTTAGACCTTGCCAAACATTTTATACGATTGTTATAAATGCCATAATTTCAGAGTTGAAACTCTGATTATAACTGTTTAGCTGTCTTCCCTTACCCATTTGTCAGTAATGTAAACAGTTGGTATTGACTGTAGATATTGAAAAAAGCAATGGTAACCAGTGCAATATAAAATCAATATCCACTTTGTCATTTCCAAGTGTGCCCCTGGACATTTTTGAGGTTTTTATTACTTCAGCAAGACCAGATCTTGATTGTCTGAGTTACAACAGAACTGCTTAAAATACTGTGCAAAACAGTTAACGCTCAGATACACATTATCTTGCATAAATATATAGTAAATATTGTAGTCCAATCAAACCAAAAGACTTAGCACTGTTATACTAGTAGCTATGCCAACCGATATGTTATTCTGTTGTGTCTGTGCACCTAATACTGGAGCATAACAATGGTAGGCAAAGGTGTGTGTGTGTGTGTGTGTGTGTGTGTGTGTGTGTATGCACATTTCTATTTGTATGTGTGTGTACAGCAAGTATATGTGTGTATGTGCATTTGTATTTGTGTGTGTGTGTGTGTATGTGTGTATGTGCATTTACAGTTGTATGTGTATGTGTGTGTACAGCAGGCAGAGCAGAAATGTGGAAATCAAGGAAGAGTGATGTAAAAGAAAGAATAACAAAAAAAAATCCCCAGCTTATTTTTATGTTATTGCTGTGGATCATACAGTATGAAAGCTGTTCAACCGCAGGTCAGGTCATTGTCCTTCTCATGGAAAGCATTCTCTGACCATATAACTCTGTTGTATAAGAATCCACCAAAACACTTTATTCACTGGTGCTGATCAAAGGTCCTGATCATCCCACTGTACAACATACATACAAACATACATATATTTATATCTATACAGACACACACACACACAGACACACACACACACACACACACACACACACACACACACACACACACACACACATAGATATATGTATATATAGTAACAGCCTGGTGGTTCTCATCAACACAGTATATGAAGGGCTATTGTAATGTTTTACGTTTGTGTTCTCTTTATAACTTGAATGTGTGGGGTAGCTACTACTTACTGGAGAACTTGATGACCCTATTCAATAGACAAAGAGATCCAGTGGAATCAGGAGGCATGAAGACAGAGCTGGAGGCCTGGAGAGAAGAGATGGTTTACAAAGGACTGTTTAGTATACAAGTAGAAGACCCAGTGTCTTATTGCCTGAAAGTGGACCAGAACCAGAGAATTAATGGCAACTGTTTCTAAGAATCTGACTTCTTAAAGGCACTCTTCATGTGTTCTGTTTAGATCATAGACATTGCTTTGGTAGCATCAGCTTTTTTACTTTAAGTTCTGTAATATAAACCAATTTTAGAACCGAGATGTATGTGTCAGCTACTTAATTTTCCACACTGTGGATGCAGCTGGCATAAAACTTCAGCTTAAATGCTTTAACTGAAGCCCTACATTAACCTGTTGCTGCCAAGTAGAAAGCCTTTTTATCGCAGTGGCCTGTGCTCTGGAAAAAATGGTGTCAAGTGCTACATTAGAGAGTACCTTTTCCACTTGCTGTTCAAAAATTCATTCTGCCATCAGAGATCGAGATAGCGAGAGAGAGAGAGAGAGAGAGAGAAGGGAGAAAGCATTCCTGCATGAGTTCACTACTCTGTTCATGTTGTGTAGAGGTGCGCTTATCATTAGTCCTTGTCCAGTATCCCGAGGGATCATACCTACCTCCTGAGAACCTGTGTAGAGTTCGTGAGAGACATCTTCCTGACCCAGCACTGTTGACAAGATGGCTACTGTGGAACAACTCCTACAGATAATCACAGCCACCACCATGAGAAAAGTAGCAGTGAAACAAGTCGTTTTTACACACTATGGTTCATGCTTCCACTGAAGCTTAGTGACAGGACAAGTCACAGGAGACAAAAGAGGCCTTGAAGGCTTACATAATAGCATTCAAGTGGCTCTCTTTCCAGGAGGGATTACACTGAGTCAAGTTGCCTCAGATATTCCTGGCACAATTAGTAGGGAATCTACTTCATGCTTTCATGGACATGGAAGGACCAAACTACAAGGACTATGAACAGTTCAGGAAATATTTGCTTGCTCAAGCTGGGGTCATAGCAGAGACCCAGACTTATAAATTCCATGAGAGGACTTTTATGGTAAGGTCTGAGTTATGTGAATAAAACATACAGTATCTTTATGGTTAGATCCAGCAGGTTATAATAGAAACATTGGTAGAGATATTGACAGCTGATAGATTTATTCAGACATTCCCAGATATAAGAAGCAGGTGTGGCTGTAAGATTTGAATGTTATGTTTAGGTTCATAGGTGTGTACTAGGCTAATGGCACTGGGGCCTTTACAAGCCTAGCCCAAAAAAATTTCCCTGGTAACGTGCCACCCAATGTTAGTTCACAGTGCCTCTGTCCAGTAGGGCAACTGGCGTGATCCCTGGGGTGAACTTTCTGTAACCCATCCACTCATATAGGTTCATAGTTTAATACACACACACACACACACACACACATATATATATATATATATATATATATATATATATATATATATATATATATATATATATATATCATATGAAACGTGATAAGACCTCTGCCAGAATGGTTGAATCTGCGTTGTGTTACTGTGCTTCTGCCAAGTTAATTAAGTGCCCTGTGCTAATGGGAACTGCATGGGCTGTTGCACTCTGTTAGCATGGTCTTCCTTATAAAAGAATGATATATTTGTAGGCAGAAGTCCTTGATAAAAGGTACTGTGGAAGTAGTACATATCCATGAATCTAAAAAATGATGTCTCTTTTCCCAGGTGGAGTCCTAACCTGAGTTTGGGAAGGTACTGTATAGTATAGCAGTAGTATTGCACCTAATGCATGACATAATATTTGGGAAGAGTTTTCCTCACTTTAAAGACAAGAGGCTATATCTTTAGATAAACCATGCTCTCCTAAAACATGGACCCTCAGAATAAACAGCTAATAATAACACCTTTAACATCCCCTAAATTAGAGGAGAAAGTGCTGTCCAAAGTTGTGAATAATAATAAGTTTGTTTTTTGTATGGGAACAGCACATCTTAGCTTCCTATATACATCTGGTGAAATTCTAATTATTTTTCCAGTAATTTTCAGGGTAAAACTAAAAGCAATTTTAATTAGTAATCAGTTCAGTCTTTTTAGTTCTGTAATCCTTCTGTCCAGATTTCTTGTACAAAAAAAACGCGACAAAAAAGGAAGTGACTGTATCCACTGCACTATGAAAAACTGATTGTGTATTTACTTACTAATATTTTGCTGACTGAATTATCCATCTGTGCAAAGTCCTTTTTGAAATAAAGCAGACAGAAAAGAGGAAGAAAAAAGCACAAACATGTCAGAATTATTGCAGATACAGCTGACATAGAAAATTATTTTATGGTATTGGAAAGCAAAAATAATGAAACAATGACAATACAGCAGAAGAAGTGCAATATTTTCAAAGAATAATGATTAAAACGTATGAAACACAAGCAACTTTATTTATTGCAGTAAGGAAATGCTCAAGCAGTATAATAACTGAGACATTGCATCTGCAGTTTGTTAACATTTCTAACACATCAGCTGTAAGAATATAACAAATGAGCAAAGGTGGCAAAAGTATTTAAAAAAGCTAATGCATTATAGGGTCATATTGTCAGATAATGCTATTGTAAGTACTGGGATAGAGGTTAAGTGATCTATGAAGTGAGAAGTTTACATGTATAATTTAAGCAAAGATAATAACACTATAAGTAATGAAGACCAAAAAAAAAAAAAAAAAGAAACAGGTGTGAGGCATACTAAGGCAGCCCATTATGTACAATGGGAAAATCCTCAGGAGGTGGATTCCTCAGGAAAACAAGAGAACGAATAAATGCCTAACTAGTGGTAGGAAGAATAGCAAAGGGTAAGAAAACAAGGAGATAGGAAAGGAAGCCAGTCAGAAAGATTCTAAGATGGGTTGGCTAGAGTATTAAATCTGGAGGAAACGTAACTTGAAATTGATATAACTTCCTCTAAGATGGGATGGCTAGAGTATTAAATCTGGAGGAAACGTAACTTGAAATTGATATAACTTCCTGGTAATGGATTCGATGTTTTTGGAAAAGTACGAGAACAGAAAGTACAATGGTTTAATTAAGACATATGACATTGCAGGGACAAGATTGATAACATATGCCAGGCTTTTACTTTGGAGGTAAAAGATGACAAGCTATCCTATAGCCTTAATGATTCAAGCAATAAATTCCATATTATAAGTAAATACCAGAAGAGCATACCATTGTCAGACCTGTCTCACTAATAAGAAAGCTTTGCCACTAGATCTAAATTCCTTACTAGAATGGGACTTAACGGAGAAATTTAAATACATGGGGAGGAGTTATATATGCTAATTTATGTACAATAGAAAAGTGACTAAGTTTGTACATGTAATCTAGTGCCAGCTAATGTCACTGATTTAGGGATATTTGTGCAGTGCCTTGGGCTCTGATGACAAACAGCAAGTTTCTCAGTGAGGGTAGCAGACACTTGTTTATCATTTTGTTACTATTCTTGATTACACACACACACACACACACACACACACACACACACACACACACACACACACACACACACACACACACACACACAGACACTCACACACACACACACACACACACGCACACACGCACACACGCACACACACACACACACACACACACACACATGCACACAAAACACACGCGCGCGCACACTCACACACACAAACACACACACACACACACACACACACCTCTTACGTGTCCCTGATCTGACAGAACATCCCAGATGTATCTTTGCATGTTTTTCCTATCCTCACTGACAGAACATCCCAGATGTATATTTGCATGTTTTTCCTATCCTCACTGACAGAACATCCCAGATGTATCTTTGCATGTTTTTCCTATCCTCACTGACAGAACATCCCAAATGTATCTTTGCATGTTTTTCCTATCCTCATTAATCACAGATCCTTACAATCAATCAATAATGACAGAAATTAGAGTTTCGTTCTTCTTAGTGAATATACAATGCATATTGCTCTATTAACTTTTTAATGAGTCCAAGCGATAGTTTAAATATTCTCCTTGATGGTGTTTAGGTTTCCTCGGCTGGGTTCTGAAGTCCTCCACAACATGGACACAGTCCTGTCCCTCTCAATTGTCCCTGATTTTACAGGACACATTCCTCTCAACTTCTTAGCATAAGATTTTGGACAAAGCCCAAAATAATTGGGGTGGGGACAAAGAACCAAAATCAGGGACAGATTTTAAATCTTGCTCTTATAAACTTAGAATGTTGTTAGAATGATAGGCTTTGCATTAGCATCCATTTTACAAAGGATACAAAGTCTGAAACTCTAATATCTTTCACATTTAGTGACTCAGTTCTTAACTATTTGCCAGAAAAACAAAAATTTCTTGGGGAACAGACCAGAAATATGAGGCAAAAATCTGAACATTCTGCAAAAATCTAGACAGTTAAGAGGTATGACACAATGCTCCTGCTGGTGCCTCTTATAGGTAATTATAGGTAACTTTTCTCATATAACTGATAGACTCTTGCAAGCATTAGATCATGACAGACATTAGAGTTTCTTACTTCTTACTAAGTAAAAAAATTCCAGGTATGCTAACCTATTAGTTACAATCGTGGATTAATGTTGCTGCTTTCTGAGTCAACAGTACAGAGTTCAAATACCCACCCATTCACTTTCCATTTGTTTAGAGACTTGAGTAAGTTCCATTAATATGTATACAAATGTTAGGTCACTTGGCAAATCTGATTATAGTAGTTCTGCGAATTCTGAACTAGGTACAGCATGTATTAATGATCCATCCAATGTTGAATGCTTAAATGATGCTGATAAAACAACAGATGACAATCCTGGCCACATTGATATGCAGACTATTAATGTTGATTTAAATAAATCTGCCTCAGATAATAGTGTGGTACTGGCATCTGAAGTAACACATGCTAACCATTTAACTGCTACAGAACCTGTGGTTAAATCCAAGGTGTTTCCCCTTGTCAAACAACAGTCTATGAATAGCATTAATGCAAGCAATGAAGGCACACGCTCCTCTGGGGTTTTTTAAGACAAAGCACTGCCCATAAGGCAGGACAAACATGCGAGCAGATCCAGGAGCCACAGGCGATGAGGGAGGATACAATCCAACTCTGGTGCTCAGAACAAGGTTTTGAGCACGCAAATTTGCAGATAAATAACTTAGTTTTTAATTTATCTTCAGTTACTCTTACTGTAGAAGAACTTTGAGTGTTGAATAAGGGTCTTTCTTTTATCCCAGCCTGCAATATGAATTTGGTGGACACTGTTTTACATCTGAATGTGTTCGCAAGGATTATAATGCTTAAAACTATAGATGGTGGCAATACTTGTGAGGCTGAAAACGTTCATAGTTTAAGAAAACCGAGTTGTTTTGTGCCCAATAATTCTCCGGCCATGGACGCATTTATTAAGATGTGTGAAAGTGATCTTAGGAAAGTGGCTAGTGAGAAAGTGAAGGGTAATTTTTACAACTTGACTACCAGAGAAGATCAAGCCCTATGCACTTTAACTAATATTTACTAATATTAACTGAATATTTGACCATTAGACCAGCCATCAAGGGTGGTGGGATAGTAATCCTTGATACAATGGATTACCTGGAAAGAATGCACAATATGTTACATGATGGTAATGTGTATATCTGTCTACAAAAATTTCAGGTAAATGGTATTATTAGTAGATTGAATTTTCATATTTATGATCTTCTTATGACTGACCAGATTGATTACTCTCTGTTTACTTATTTTAGTGTAGAACATCCCACCATGCCAGTTATTTATGGTTTGCCAAAAGTGCATAAAGATCCATCTAATCCTCCACTCAGGCCCATTGTTTCAGGAAGGGGCTGGCTCACAGAACCTATGTCTATCTATGTTGAAAAACAGCTAAGATGTGTTTTGAGTAGGATACCTACTGTCCTGAAGGACAGTAAGCAATTTTTAGAGCATCTGTTTATTTGGGCCGAGTCTAGACAGCAAACAGCTATTAGTGAAGTTATTTTTTGTAACCTTGGATGTGAATTCATTATTCACAGTCACTGAAAATCAAACCGGACAGCGTCTTACTGTGAGGCGGTAGCATTGTCGCCTCACAGTAAGATGCTGTCTGGTTTGATTCTCAGCTAGAGCGTCTTCTGCGTGGAGACATACATGAATGGGCGTACCTTCGTTGAAGGTTGTGCATCAGGCCTGGCAAGCCAGTACGTAAAAATCAACTGCCATCATTAGCGGACCGAAGTTCCGCTGTGGCGACCCCTAACCGGGAAAAGCCGAATGACACAAAATTCCCAATGAAGAGGGAATAGAGAATGTCAGAAGCTTTCTGAACAATAATAGTGATTTCTCTAATACTAAAGTGAATATGATTTGTGCACTACTTGATCTGATATTAGAGAACAATGTTTTTCTATTCGAGAATGAATTTTTCCTCCAGAAAGTAGGAGTTGTATGGGCACAGCCTGTGTGAACGCTTATGCCAACATTGTGCTGGCCCAATGGGAGGAAGAGATGGTATTTCTCTCTGACATGTTCAAGCAACACATTATGTTTTACAAACATTTTGTGGATGCCATCTTTTTTGCTTGGCATGGCAATGAGCAAGAATTAGAAAGTTTTGTTAACTTTCTTGAGAACACCACCTCCTAACTCTCTTTCTCGCTTAAATTTTCCAAAGATCAGTTGGACTTTCTGGATGTTCTTGTTAGTAAGAGCATATTAGGAGATGCATCCACTAAAATGCACAGGGAAGACTGCAGGAAGAATAACATTCTCCATCATTCTAGCATGCATCCCAGGCATGTTATGAAGAACGTAATTAAGAATCAAGTGTTGCGCTGTAGAAGACTTCACACTGATAGTGCTGACTACACTGCTGCAGTTAATGATCTTACTTCAGATCTTTTAGGCAGAGGGTATAAGAGGTTTGACATAGATAAAGCAATAAAGGAGGTTAATTCCTTTGATAGGTGTAAGACCAAGCCCTACTTCTCTGGTAGCTGTCAATTTGAAGGTCAAAATGCAGGACGGACTGACATTCAGCCTGTGAATAGAATGTTCTTGACTTATTCTAATAATGTGAATGTGACTTGTGAAATCATTAAAAAGAATTGGCCCATTTTATTGACTGATCCCAGCATCAGCTGGGTTTTAAGAGCCCATCCTAGTTTCAGTTTTAGGAACAATAGAAACTTGAAACAAAGGTTATGCTATAAGCATAATAATACATCTGAGAGGTTTAGTTCACAGCGCAGAGGTACCCACCCCTGCAGAACTTGTAAAGCTTGCACTTATATATGGCCTACTTGGATGGTCAAGCACTCACTAAATGATAAGCCTATAGAGTTTTCGTTTTATGCTGATTGTTCCACAAGAAATATTGTTTATCTAGCAAAGTGTAATTTATGTAGTGCATTCTACATAGGCAAGACAAATCGTATGTTTTAAGAAAGAATTATGGAACATCTTAATGACATACGTAATAGCAAATGCACTAATGTACTAGCTAAGCATATAATTGATTATGACGCACAGCATAATTTTAAATTTTTAGTTCTACAGAGAATTAATGTTAGTTTACAGGAAGGAGACATCAAAAATGAAACAGAATATGTTGAATTGAGATGGATTGTGGATTTTAAGGCATATATTCCACCTGGCCTTAACTGTGTTGTGTCTTTAAAACTATTTTGAAGAAAAGAGGCTTACCACATTGAATTCCATGATGCATTTTTAAGGTGTGTTTTTATTGGTTGGTGTATGTATTTAAATGTTGGACTTTTAGCAGTTTGTATTTAGGTCTGAAGAAGAGGGTTGCCTCGAAAGTGCTTACCTATCTGCAGTATTTATTTTATTTGTATTAAAGTGTTTTTTATCTCTAACCAAAGTACCTTATTATTTTCTCATTTATATATTTACATTGTGGGCGCTTTGCTTCCAACACTTTTTTTTGTTACAAGCATTAGATCATGACAAACATTAGAGTTTCTTACTTCTTACTAAGTAAAAAAATTCCAGGTATGCTAACCTATTAGTTACAATCTTGGATTAATGCTGCTGCTTTCTGAGTCAACGGTTCAGAGTTCAAATACCCACCCATTCACTTTCCATTTGTTTAGAGACTTGAGTAATGCTTGAAAGTATCCTTGGTGTTTAATGGTAGTGTACAAGACAAATATCCTCTTTGTGAGGTGTAAGGGCACGGGACTTGAATCTTCTTTAGGACATGCTGTAAAGAGTTATCCTTGGCACCTCATATTCTCCCCAACTCATGTGTTTCATGCTACAGATCTTTTTTCTTGTTTTTTTTTTTTCACTACCTTCATGCTACAGATCTTTTTCTTGTTTTTTTCAGTGTCTTTAAGACATAATATAAATAGTGCTCCTGGTCTCTAGTGTCCCCCATCCCATCTTCTGTGCTGAAACACTCTTTTTTTGTTTTGTTTTGTAAGTGCCTTTAAGAGCATCCTGTTTGTCTAGTATTCCCCTCTTCCTAACATTGCAGAATGTGGTCATTAGTCTAGGGTAGTGTGGAGGTGTGACAGCCCCACACACACAACCACACACACACACACACACACACACACACAC
>NC_056733.1:1710232718-1710330218 GCF_019279795.1 Protopterus annectens
CTAGCATGATTGATATCTGCATCCTGAAGCAATGTAACAATTGCATCATTATACTGACAACCAATTACTCCTAAAACAAACAAATACAACATGTGAAAGATGTATCTATACTATGAATTTAGAATCAATTTTCTCACATAACAACAGACTAGATATCAAACAGGTTGTCAGCACACACAGTTCACCTCTTGCATATAACAAGCTCACAATACATAAACCCACATATGTTCATAGGTGTGTACTAGGATACTGGCCCTGGGGCCTTTACAAGCCTAGCCCATGGAAGTACCCTTGCATCGTGCCACCCAACCTTAGTTCCCAGTGCCTCTGTCGAGTAAAGCCACTGGAGTGATCCCTGGGGTGAATTTTCTATTTCCCGTCCACTCCTCAAGATTTCTCTTGAAGAGGGCCAGTAAGGTGCTCTGCTTGACATGTATGGAAAGTCTATTCCATAGCATGGGCAGTCTCTGGGTTATGAACCTGTCCCTTCAGCATGTTCTGTTGATTGTGGTAATGAGGTTGAGGTCTCTGGAGCATGTGGTGCAGAGGGATTGGGATTTCTTTAGATGTAGCATTTCTAGAAGTGCTGGGTCAGACATGGCTTTGTAAGTCAAGCAGAGATCGCCTCTAAGTAGGCGATATGAGACAGAGAATAGCTGGAGTTTTTTTAGTCTAACCATATAGGACAAATGTTTAAGGCCTAGGATCCTCTTTGTGAGGCACTTTTGCAGCCTCTCCAGTTGTTGCAGGTGTTTAGTGAGGTACATGCTAAATAAGGCATTGTACTCAATGATTGGCCTAATGAGGGAAGAGTAGAGGGAGACAATGACCTCTTTCTTCCTGGATGCAAAACCCTTAGTAATGAGATGTGCCACATAAAAGGACTTTCTGACCACAGTGGCAATGTGGTGGTCAAAAGAGAGGTTGCTGTCAACCTGTGTTCCCAGATCTGTTATAAAACCTTCTATGTTCAGTGGACTACCATCGATGTGGTAATTCATGGGAACCGGCACAGAGGTACTCGCTAGAAGCTTACCTAAAGTTCAGTGACCTAACAAGTGCAAACCTACTGCACATACTGCAGACCTAACAGAATCCACTACACATAATAATACACACAACAGTGTCTCAGCCAATAATCCCCTAAGGCAAACACCTCAAAACCAAATGTCTTGGTTATAGGCAACTCCATAGTGAGACACACAGATGTCTCCCTCACCAGGCTGGACAAGGAGAAGGTCATGGTCAGCTGCCTGTCAGGTACTCGGATCCATCAGATTACACATGCACTCAAGTCTCTCAACAACAAGTACTGTTATGACTCTGTCATAGTCCATGTTGGAGTGAATGACTTGAAATGTACTTCATTGGACTATATGAAGAGAGACATGACTAAGCTCTCAGATTATGTGTCCCAGGCAGGTATATCCCTAGCCCTAAGCAGCATTCTACCTTCACCCAGGATGATGCCTCAATATGGACAAAAAATGACTGACCTTAACAATTGGCTTAGCTTCTGGTGCCATTCCAAGAGGATCCAGTATCTGACAGCCTTCCACAAGTTCAGACCTCAAAACATGCATGAAAGAACCAAAGGCGGAGGTGTATACATCATCATTAAAGACAAATACACTTCCATATCATTGTTAGCTATAGGTCCCCCACCAAGAACCACAAAGGCCACTCTGTCTATCTGGACCTACTTGAGTCACTCACTATACAGCCAAACACCTTGGTCATGGGTGATTTCAACTATCCTTCCATCAGCTCGTAGTTATATATGAGCACAAACATACTTGCCCTAGGGTTTCTGGACTTTGCTAATACAAATGCTCTGGAATAGATCGTCTGCACCCCCACAAGGGGCTCGAATGTCCAAGACTTAGTACTTACCAGCATAGAGAGTCTCTGCCCCACCCCCTGTGTGTTGCCCACCCTGGTATGGTCTGATCATAATCATTCTCGTTCAAATTAATGATCATAGCTTACCCCCTCCCCCAAGAGCAAAAAGGTGAAAAATTTCTCCAAAGCAAACTATAGCCTCCTAAGCAATGGCATAACTAGTTTCAATCCCCCTGCCACCACTGTCAACAATGACTCCTATACAGAGGTGTACACAAATGCCCTGTATAAACACCCATACAAATGTATGAACTTGGCTGTACCTGAACATATCAAAACAAGGTCTTCACAAAAAAACAAGTCACCCTGGTGGACATCAAGCATAAATAGGTTATACAACAAAAAGAAGAAACTAATGTCCAAGAACATGAGGGAACTGACTCAGCAGAGGAAAGACACCGTCCCCAGCTCGAACAAGCAAATTAGATATATTGTAAAGTCCTGTGAAGCCAGTTACAAAGCTAAATTAGCATTCCTAGCTAAGGATAATCACAAGGCATTCTTTATCTATGTCAGGAATCTAAAAGAGAAGGCCCAGCTTTGTGCCAAACTAGTAGTGGATGGTACTACTCATACTGACCCTGAGGACATTGCCAACCTGCTAGCAGACAGATTTGGTGCAAACTTCAACCCCCTGTACCAACCAGACATACCCCAAAGCATACCTGTCACCAGTCCTCTATCTAGTATCTGCAAAGAGCAGGTCATAATTGCATTTTCCATGGCCAAAAACACAGCCTCTGTGGGACTGGATAACAACCCAGGTTGCCTACTAAATGGTCTAAAACAGGACCTAGGAGAAGCAATTGTCACTCTCTTCATCAGCAGTCTAAGTACTGGCTTTATGTCAGCAGAGTGGAAGACAGCAACAGTAATTCCTTTGCACAAAGGGGGTCCATCAACTGATCATGGGAACTATAGACTCATAAGCCTAACAAGCCTTATCTGCAAGGACATGGAGAGAATCATCATGGACCTTACCAACAAAGACATAGGTGACCTTCAAACTCTTGACCCAATCCAATTTTACTTTGTTAAGGGTAGATCACACTTATTAATCCTGGTGAACTTCTTCGAGAATGTTACCAAAGCCCTGGATGAAGGCAAAACAGTACATACAGCCTATCTTGACTTAGACAAGGCTTTTGACCTAATTTCCCACTCAGGCATCATTGAGAAACTCATTCAGCTAGGAATAAACCCACATGTCACTAGATGGGTAGCCAACTGGCTCACCAACAGGACAAATACAGTCAAAGCTGGGATTCCACCTCTACCAGCAGCCCAGTTACCAGTGGCATACCACAAGGATCTGTGCTGGGCCCCCTACTGTTTGGAATCTATTTCTCAGAAGTCCAGACTAAAATAAATGGCCTGTGGCTTATTAAGTTTGCCAATGACTGCAAACTGGGTGCAATCACTGAGTCCCCCAGTGATGTTGACATACTACAAAAAGGTCTTACACAGACAAATGATTGGTTCCAAAGCCTGCCTCAGACTTAAAAATTAAACAAAAAAATGCGTTATCATCCATTTTGACAAAGGAGAAGTCCCTGCAAATTACAATATTAACAGTAACCCCTTAGCTCAAACCCTGTGGTGAGAGATTTGAGAACACAAGTTGATAGCAACCTTAACTTCAATCACCATATATCCACAGTGGTAAGGAAGGCCATCTACATTGTAACTTCAATCACCATATATCCACAGTGGTAAGGAAGGCCTTCTACATTGCATTATCTCATAAGTAAGGGCATCGCATCCAGAGCTAAGGATGTTACAATTTCCCTGTACTCATCCCTCATCAGACCACTAATATAGTACAATGCTCCCTTCTGTCTGTACCTCACCAGACACCTGCAGCAGCTGGAAAGACCTCACAGGTTTCTCACCAAGAAAATTCAGAGCCTTCAGCACATGACCTACATGGGCAGACTGAAGTGCCTGTCACTGTATCCTGTAGGCTGCTGAGAGGCGACTTCTGCCTGGCCTACAGAGCAGTCTTGGTCCCTGACCTAATGAAAATGCTGCACATCTGCAAGTCAAATGGGACAAGATTCGCTCTCTCTAGGGATCTTAACCGAGCTTGTGACATTAACAGGACATGCTGGAGAGACAGATATGTCGCCCAGAGATTGCCACTCCTCTGGAACAAACTCCCAATTCACATCCAGAGCTCCTCAATAAACCTATTTAAGCATAACTTAGACAACTGGATGGCAGACCATAAATTTACCCCGGGGGTGTCACCTATGTCCCTCTTGGATAAGGGCAGTCAGTGCTGATCATAGAACAGCACTGCAAATATAGGCCGTATTTCTTGGTCAATAAGGGAACAAGAGTATAACATGGCTAGGCTTATAAATGCCCTAGGGCCAATAGCTTAGTAACCTCCTATGAAGCTATGAACTTCTCTTGTTTAATGTCATTTATTTCTTGAAATGTGTATATTAAAACTACTATTCCATTTTCTTCAAAAATATCAGTTTGTATTTGATTGTTTGTTCTATAAATATGTATTAATGTTCTCAAGTCTTTTACCTTGAATCCCAATGATTTTATGATCTATTTTCAAAGCAAAACATTATTATATGAAGATGCTTCTCTCAAAAGAGAACAAGACAAAATATAACCATGCATTGTTTTATGTGTTAATTTCATCCTTGGGATTACTGTCATCTCTGCACTTGTCTTCCTTGTACCAGAATTGTTGGGCTTGTGTACTAACTGAGCAGACAGCTTGCTCCCTTGACAGCTCAAAATTAAACACTGCTCATAGTTTAATACAGAGGCTATGTTGTTTAAGTCCTTTTCTTAAATATCATTGTAGGCTTCTGCTGGCCTTGGGTACAGACATTGCTTGATAATGCCTAAAAACACTATTTAGGGAACTTTCCTTTACATTGTCAGAGTGATTGGCAATATAGGCTGGAGGGCAGATGACACATATTTTCTAAACACTAGGATTTCATGCTGATGCATATGTTGAAACTTAATTGAGCTGATTAAGCTTTGATTTTGGTGGTTTTCTTAAACAGGATTTACCTTTATTATAATGGAGACTATTAATATTTATTGCCTAGTGGTCTTGCTTGATAGAAGTTTTCTAAAGTGTTGCTCAAAGTGTAATATTCTCAGTGATGAGGCACTGAACTTTGAACTTAAGACTTTAATGTGTTGTAGGTGCTCATCCTCATCTCAAAATTCTGAAAAGTACTTTCTAGATAAACTTAGCATGGAGTATCTTATTACAAGTAATATGTTTGTGTGCTGTATGTGAAATGTAATTTGCCTAGTGATAACTTTCATGCTTGGAAAAGGAAAATCGTTTTAACCATTGCCAAGCAGAATCTGCACTTCCTGCCAAAACCTAAAAAGTATGATGATTCTGCTCAGACAGAACTGTTTTCGAGAAATGGTGTACATCCAATACTTGTGACATTATGTATCAACACAGAAACAGCTAACTGATCTACACAATGACTTTAGTGATGGGGTGAATAGTTATAAATGAATCAAAACATTACAGCTTGATCACTTACAGAACAGCTCTGTTTATAGAGCTGTTGCTGCAAGAGATAATCCTTCTGAACAACCTTTAGCAATCCAGATGTCTTCTGGTTCTCCTCACAGAAAAGAGCAATGCACATAATAAAGGATTGATTAGACTGTGTGTCTACATCTTTGCATAAGCTCTCCAATTGTGAGATATCAGACTTTATATAACCTATACTGCCATGTTAACAGTAAAACTGAAATAGCTTTAGCTAGCAGCGATGACACAGCACAGACATTGAGCTCCCCCCTTCAAAAAAAAAAAAAAAACAAAGAAAGAAAGTCTGTAGGGTTATTCAGTGTAAGGGAAGAAACAGAAAACAATATTTGTTTGTGATCTAACTCTTATGAGGTGGACCTATTAGAGTGTTGAAGCTAGGATGGATGCCAACAGCCTTCCTAAAAAAGTTGTTAAAAGTCAAGCAAGTTTAAATTTTAGGAGACTGGCAACTGAGGGGTTGAGAGATTTCATACCAGGAATTAATCTGTCATCATTTACTGTTTCCAGACGTTTTAGGCTGTTGAGTTATAAATGTTTTGGCAGCCTTCCAGGAACACTTTTGGAGCGGTACATCAAATGTATTGGCTATTTCAGTCAGAAGCACTGATGGTATGGGAAAAATATCTCTGGAACACTTGCAGCAATCTCTACAAGACATTGTTTGTCTTAATAAAATTAAGAATTTTACAGTACTGTATTGGATGTTTTCTCCTCACTAAGATTTGGGCAAGCAGTGATAGGAATTTGTAGTAGATTCACTATAAGATCAGAGAGATATGTTTCAGGAACAACTGTAAGGTGATTTAACATTGACAAGTTGCACCTACAAAATAGGCTGTTTTGTTTAATTTTTTAGTCAACAGAGCTAAGGTGCTTTCAAAGGGGAATGTGAGAATTCACCTGAAATTTATTCATTCTAATGTCAGAAGCTTGAGAAATAAGATGGGGGACTTTTAAGTTATTGGTTGAAGGCTGTTATATTACTTTTGTTACAGACTGACTGCTTCGTCTTACTTGCCCTCTTGCTGTTATTCCAGCTTTTAAGGGATACCATAAATTCAAAACTAATCAAAATTACTGGATGTTGTTATTTCTGTTTCGAACAGTATTCTGTATGCATCAACTGACATCATTTGACAGTTGTCTTAATTGTTATTGATGGTGTTCTCTGGCACATTGTCTGCTTTTATAAGCTCACTAGCATGTCCATCTAGGTTAGGAAGAAATTTGCTGATAAAGTTACAGGTTGTTTTAAAGGAAAAAAAATAATAGCTGGTGATTGAAATGTTTTTAATTTGTCATAGTCCTCTGGGTTTTCATTTACTGGTGCCTATTCAAAACTAATGGAATAAAGTTGTGTGAATAATTATCCTCAAATTGTTGCAGAAATGGTTGCAATGATTACTTGTTGAACAATGACAGGGTAAAAATCAATCTTCATAGTCTCAGTGGTAATACTTATAAAGCAAACTGTTAACTGAGATCATTCATGTGTATGTTGCCCCCCTACACACCCACAAAAAAACAAGTATGTTTCTCTAATTGTCAGTGTAAGGAAATATTATCAGGATGACTATGAGGCTTTAACAAGGAAATATCAAATTGGAATTGGTGTGGTTTTATATCTAAATGTAGTATTGAAGAATCTTGGAACTTCTTTTACAAATTTATGAACTCTTGTTATATCTTGATATATTTCACTGTCTGGAGTAATGCCCGATGATAATGACACTTGTAACTCCTCTCCTTGGTGGCCCATATCTCTGCAGAAATTATATGATGATGATGATCATATCAACAACAGCAATAATAATAATAATAATAATCTTAATAATAATATTGCTGACAGATATACAAGACTTTTCTGTCAACTAACAAGAAGAACAAAATTGCACTATTTATTAAATGTTTAAAGAATTTACCTAAATTTCTAAGTCAAGGTATGAACTGACACTATTGGATCATACTGTTGGAAAGAGTCGATCTTTTTTTAAGAATGGGGGACAATTTTGGAAGATGAGGACTAAGAATGTAAGACATAATAGGAAGGTTAGGACTAGGGTTCTTACCTTGCGTATTGATAACATTATTATCAATGATTCTAAAAATAAACTGTAGACATTTTATGTAAAACTTCTTTCCTGACTCTACATTTGTAAGATAAATTTGCATCCTTACCACTTCTCCCTCTTGGAATGGATTGAGCAATCTGCTGGTTTTATCATAGTAGGACTTCTGGGATAGGCATTTCTTCAATAGATTGTGTTTCACTGATCTGCTGCTCTTGATACATGGAACCAACAACTGACTACTGATTGGTAATGTAGTTCTGGATTGTCTCGACAGAAGTCTCTGAGCAGGAGAACCAAGATGTGTATCACAAGGAATATTTCTGTGATTCAAGAGATTCAAGAAAACATCACTACTGTCTCATTTTGACTTCTTTAGTAACCGCTTTGCACTTTGCACTGCGTGTTCTGTCAAACCATTTGACTACAGGTACTCTGGACCTTATGACATGAGTAAAGTCTCATTCATCAGCAAATGTTTTGAACTGTTGGCTTGTAAACTGTGTACCATTGTCAGAAATAACTTTGT
The DNA here is from genome assembly GCF_019279795.1 of Protopterus annectens. Classification (NCBI taxonomy): domain Eukaryota; kingdom Metazoa; phylum Chordata; order Ceratodontiformes; family Protopteridae; genus Protopterus; species Protopterus annectens. The sequence continues at coordinate 1,710,240,775 of NC_056733.1, forward strand.
GTGGACTTCCATGTACAGCAAAATGACGCTTCATCTTAGTAATGATTATACTGGATGCTAGATTAGGAAGTAGGTCAATCTCAAACCAATTGGTGTAAGAGTCTACTAACACCAAATAATGTTGACCATTCTACTTGAAGATATCAGTGGCTACTGTCAACCACAGTAGTTCCAGAATCTGGTTAAACTGAAGTGGTTCTTTCTGTTGAGGCTTTGTACAATTACATACTGAACAAAAGAATAGTGCTCTCTCAATGTCTTGTGACATAGAAGGCCAAAATACTAGTCATCTCACCCTCCTTTTGGTAGATTCAGTTCCTGGGTGACCATAATGCAAGGCAGTAATGTACTCTGGTTGCAAGGACTTTGAAACAAATACTTTCGGACCTTTCATTATGATACCTTTGTCAGACAAAATTTCATCTCTGTATGGAAAATAAGGTTGCAGTTCTTGAGGTAAACTAGATTGCTTTGACAGCCATCCTTGATTGATAAAGTGGTTGAACCTTTGTAAAACTTGATCTGTGGCTGTATGATCTCTTAGCTCAGCAAGATGTGTGAAAGAAAAATTTCTCACTTCCATGACTTTAAAATCATCAATCAAATGAGAATCTTGATTTTCAGTCTGTTCAGTGGTATTTATGGGTGATCTAAATAATGTATAAGCAAGATAAAGAAGTTTGCCTTTCTTATAGACAAAATTGAAATTATACTTTTGCAATCTCAGCATCATACGTTGCAGTCGGTCAGGCTTTCTCAAGATAGTAACTAGAGTTGGTGGGCTGTTTTGATCTGGATAGTTTAATCATAGAACTTTGAACATGCAAACACAATTGCCAAAAGCGCTTTCTCAAGCTGGGCATACTGCTATTCCATTTGGGTAAGGTTCTCAATGCATAGGCAACAGATTGATCCTCTTGTAGAATGACTGCACCAAGACCACGTTTTGAAGCATCACATGAAAAGTGCAACTGGTTTGTGAACATCATAGCATCTGACCATTGATGGACTAGCAATTCTCTGTTTCAGGACATCAGATGCTCTTTGGTGTTGTTCAGACCAAGACCAGGATACATCTTTACGTGTCATCTCTCTGAGTGGTGCTGAAAGTTGGCTCAAGTCTAGAATAAACTTGCCTAGGTAGTTGACCATGCCAAGAAAATGTTGCAGGGCCTGAACATTGTCTGTAGCTGGCATCTTGAAAATGGCTGATTGCTTAAAAGGGTCTGGTTGTAGGCCTGAACTTGTAAATAAGTGACCAGTATAAGGAACTTCTTGTAGCCTGAATTTGCATTTGTGTGAATTGAGCTTAAGATTCACCTGACATGGCCTTTTGAGAACTTTTCTGAGGTTTCTGTCATGCTATGTTTCATCATGATCTCCTACTAGTATGTCATCTGCTATGATAGCACAAGGATACCCAGAAAAAAATGTGCTCCATTGCATGTTGAAAGACTTCACTTGCAGAAATTATCCCAAATGGCATTCTCAAAAATCTGTACCTGCCAAATGGAGTACTAAATGTAGTGAGCAATGAGGATTTTTGTCATTTGAATTTTCCAAAATGAACTCTTTGCATCTAAGACAGAAAAAATAGTGGCATTTGGCATTAAGGCTGTGACTTCTTTGACTGTGCACATTGGATGATGAGGTCTTTTTAGCACTTTGTTCAAATCTCATGGGTCAATACATATTCTGATATCATCTGAGCTTTTCTTATGAGCTACTACCATGGAAGACTCCCATTCAGTTGGAGTTTTGACTGGACAAATTACACCTTGTCACACCCTTTTATCTAACTCAACTCTAACTCTGTCCTTCATGGCTTTAGGAACTTTACTTGCTGGCCTAATAACTGGACTGACCTTTGAGTCTAACTTCATGGAGTACACAACTGGAAGCTTGCCTAGCTTGTCTTGGAAAAGATTAGCATAGGTAGAAAAAAATGTACTAGGCAAACATTAGAGTAGTGGTCTTTCAAGCTAACTTGGTGGACTTCCTTGTTAAATGAAAGCAATCCCATTTTCAAATTGTCTGTGATCCCTAATTATGACTGGACATGCCTCTTGACCACATAAAATAATAAGTTATAGCTTTTTCCTGCAGAGTAACATGAAAGCACTACTGAGCCTTCAGTGTGAATTTCTTCACCTCCATAAGCAACAAGTTTCACACACCTTGCCAAATCAAGCCATTCACCTTTACACATTCTATCAAATGTTTCTGCAGACACAATATTGCACTTGGAACCTGTATCAACTTTGAACTCTATGGGTTTGCCATTTATCCGAACAATACAAAATACTTAATTCTTTGCCCTTAAATCTACTGCATTAACTGTTTCATGAAGCACTGATACACGATCAACATAAAGAGTGGGCTTGTCACTGTCTAACTGATCAACTCATTTCTTAAAATGTTCCCTTTTAATAAAAGAATGTGGGCCTATTGATTTACAAAACCTTTTGAAATGATTCCATTTATTACATTTGTGGCATTGTTGATCAAAAGCTAAACACTTTTCCCTTTTAGATTCATGATTTCCTTCACAATTATGACAGCTGGCAATGAAATTTGGTTGGGGCCCATGCTTTGAGTTTACTGACTCAGTCTTATGCTTCACTGAGACTGTGCGACTTCTGAAATTTGTTAGAAACTTCTGGGGGTTTACCAGTGAGTGCTGCAGGGGTTACAGCTGCCATGTGCTTGGGATTGTTTCTTTTAATAACTTGCTACATACTATCAACATGAGCTTTGTCACTGTGCTTTCTAGAGCTGATCTAATTTGTAAGCATATTTGTGTGTTTTTCTGTGAGCTCGTATATCTGACAAATCTCAATGGCCTTATTCAAAGTTAAAGCACTGCCACAAAGCAAAATCTTTCTCACAACATCATCTATTATGCCACACACAAGTCTGTTTTTTATCAACTCATCCCTTAAATCACCAAAGCCACATGTTTTAGCCTTATTTCTCAGGTCAGTTATATATACTGCAAAGGTTTCACCAGACTTTTGATCCCATGTATAAAATGAGTGCCTTACCATTGTAACATTTGTCTGGGGATTGCACATTTCTCTAAATTTATGTTTTAAGCACTCTGGGTCTTCCCTTGACTCAGCCTGCACAACAATATGATGTTTTTCCCCCTCTCCAGCATAAATAGCAGGTGCATACACAAATGAATGTTCCCTTTCTATAGCTTCTGACCCAGCTAAATTAAGTAGAATGAATGTCTTTGTACAGTCATCTTTATCAGAAAATGCAGCCTGTATGAAAACATCATACTCTTGCTCAAACACTCTCCAGTTCTCTACAATACTACAGTCAAACACAAGTGCACTGCATTTTCAAAATCCAACTGCCATGCCCACAAAGTATACACAAACACACTGAAAATATCGCCCTTATAATTATGCATGAACAGACTGTTCTGTGAGCTTGTAACAACATTCAAATGCACAATAAACTCTTCGAAAAACTTTGCAAAATATGTCTTGTAATGGCTGTACTCTGTGAAATAGCTTTACTGTAACACTGCACAAATGTGAGCACTTTATACACTTCTGATAATGTGGATATCTTTGCTTAATTTGAAAATACTTTTTAATACTTTTTTATTTGAAAAGGCTTTGCAAAAATGATGGTTCCCCTTATTTTATTTGTTTTATGCAATTCAGACTTTATTTCAAACATTTTCTGTAGTGACTTGAATATTTTTATCAATATCATATGTGTTGGTTTATGTGAAAATCGTTTAGAATGTTCAGTATGCCTTGTTTCATATTATCCAAAAGAAATAGTGCTGAGCAAGTTATAATACCTGAAATTCATTTCTGACCTGTTTTGTGAAGTTTGCACATTTCTAGGATGATCCACTCATCTATATTCCACCAGCAACTGGATAAGTGCCTTAAATAATTTTTTCCAAGCCGTTTCTAGTTTCATGCCCCTTTGATATGCCAGTATTGACTTCATGCCCTTTTAGATATGCCGCTTCTGATACCATGCCAATTTAGACATGCCACTTCTGACACCACGTTGCTTTTAGACATGTCACTTCTGACACCATGTCATTCATTTGTCTCTATCAGAAATAATAAGGCTTGGGGTTTCATTCAAATACGTTAATGCATAGAAACAGATCAGGATGGATAGTAGCATCTTTAAATACGAATGAACTACTTGCCAGACAGAGCTTACATACATACATGCTTACATCTCAACAGTTAACTACAAAATGGCAGTCAAACTTGCACATGCTCAGTATTTATACTCTAGTACAAGCCCTTGGATAGCTTCTTAAAGGTATATTCACACATTGATTTACAATGTTTAATGACAAATATAAGCAAACACTAGACATCTACAAAATGCATCCTTGTTTCAAACCAGTCTTCTATGAGCACCTTGTTGGAGTTTTGAGATAAGGTTGCCTTTTCCTATTTAATTGGGGTACCAGTGGATCTGCTGTTCCATGTGATAAGATTTGTTAGACTATGAGATCAATGCACCTTGATAGGTCTGTTGTTGGATGGGTTTGTCAATTGCTTAGAGTCAACTAAGGGTACAATTTGTTTTATTCAGAAGAAAGGACAGACAACATTGGAATTCCCCAGGGATCTATTTTAGGCATTTTTTTTTATTCACCCTATTCATGTCTGCATTTCCCACAGCAGATGTTGCATTGATCAGCAAGTACACATATACTGTTCTAAGAAATATTGTACAAATAGTGTTAATTCTTTCTGGACTCTGTATATAAATATATATGTGTACATACACAAACACACACACACACATATCTATATATATATATATATTTGGTCCTTGGTAATAGAACACTATTAAATCTAGGATATTGTATTTTGTAAAAAAATAACTATCCATATACGATCAATGCATTTTGATAATAATAATATTAATAATAATAATAATAATAATAATAATAATAATAATAATAATAATAATAATAATAAAGATAACTATCCATATACAATCAACCAGGGTCTGATTCTGGAATCATATAGCATTACAAACCTAAGGATAATATTCAATGATCATCACTGATATGAAGAGCATAAATTGCCAATTGTAAGGTAATGTTATGTAATCATGAGTGATATTCCCCAGTATGTTACTAACAGAGGAAAAGGTGTTGACTCCACTTTCCAAGACATCAGCTCATTTTCATATGAAGCATGGAGGACAAGTATGTAGGTTTAATTCTGTCTCCTTAAAACAACTCAAAGAAGACAAAGAGCTTTTACCAAGCAGATCTCTTATGGAGTTCATCTTTCTTTTTAGTTACAGGTTACAGGAATTGAAATAAGTTCCCATTAGGTATTGACTATTTAGTGAATATTTAATACTAACATTTAAATGTTTCAAGAATGAATTGTTGGTAGCTACAGTATTACTTACATTTTACATGCTAGGGATTCATAAAATAACAGTTTATTGATTAATGTGTCACTTGTAAAATCTGATATTATGATGAAAAGTTTTACATTTAGAGCAGATACTTCCCTCCCACATTAGCTAAGGCAACCCCTTAATTTTAATACTGAAGGAACTTTAACTCAATTTTGTTCCATTTTGTTCTGTGCAATACATCTGTTAAAACTAGTTTCCATGTTTGAAATTCATTGCTGTTCACAAACAATCGCTGAGGTGAAATAACCTTGGATTGAGAATAATAAAGTAAGCGTTGGGGGGAGAGTGTGAGGGATGAAGCCCCCCCCCCATGTAGCTGGCTCAGTTGTTGGTTAATTCATTTGATCTTAAAAATCTTCACAATCTCAAGTACGTATGTGAAAACCATAAGCATATTTGGGCTGCTGAGTTCAAGCTCTGGTTGACAGGGATTTGTGAATCAGAATGTATGGTTCATAGAATTCATAGTAAATCTAGTGTGCATTCACATCAAGGTGAAAGTTTTCCTACATTATAAATAAAAATTGGAATAAAGTACCTTTAACATGAAATCAACACATACCATAACTGAGCTTCTTTTATAATGTTTTCTATAAGCATTATGAAAAAAATCAGATTTTCAAGATGACTTATTCTGTCCTTCTAAAGGTTTCTATATGTCTAAAGTCATGTTCCTAAGAGGAAGAAGAAACATTATAAGTGAAGAAATAAAGACTCATGTTTACACTTATCAAGGGTATCAGAACTCGTTAGAGATTTGGGATACATAGCTAGGCTTAAAAAGGCCCTTGTGGTCATTAGCCTATTAAATACCTATGAACCTATGAACCTATGAAGACAATATTTTTCAGGTGCTTAGGATATAATGCCTAATGTAAGAGTACACTGTCAAATCCAAAGTAAAAGAACAAAAGTCTGAGCTAGTGCCATGGTATAGAGGGATAGAAGTCTGATTATGGCCCAGGCTCCCTGGATTTCTTTAGTGACTTTGGTATCTAAGGCACTGGCAAGGTAGGCTAGGCATGCCTATCCCTGGGGAGGGAGGGATCTTCATCTCAGTGCTCCCTAAGGGGAGGTGTGGTCCATAATGAGGAGAGTAGCCCTTGAATGATCCCAGCATTAGCATGGGGAGGGACAAGAGGGTAGGTCATAACATAAATAAGTCCATACCACTCACGGAAGCAGTTGCCAACAAGAACCCCCCCCCCAAGATACGCCTAGGTTCCATATTAGCCCAAGCCTTTAAAAAGTGACATTAATCTGGGGAATGGAAAAAGAAGTGGTTAGTAAAACCAACAACAGATGGGTCACTGAGGTAAGAAATGGAAAATATAAAGCAAGGGGATGAGGAAAAAAGAGCAAAAGACAGATTAAAAATATAATATTTTATAATATGTTTCAAGGTGTATCAAAATCAGCCATAGGGTTAATGTCTTCCATATTTTTAATACTGGAAAATTATGAATTTCTGAATATTTTAACCTGTGTTACTGCCTTGTCTACCTGCTCAGCTGTATAATATTTGGCAGAATTCTGGAAACATTATAATTCATATAAAATAAATTATAGAAGTAGAGCCAAGTAATCCTTAGGTTGCTAAATGGAGTAATGGACCTAGACTTTTTACATTGATAGTAGTAACTGTAATGTGAGAAATATCATTTTCCCTAACAAATAGTGACTTGATTATTAATTATGGGTAGTGGAGGTATGGCCACCTAAATGGGACATTTATTGGACTTTGTCTTCACACCAAATAGGTAGCTAGATTGATAGATAGGACTGTGGATATATGCTTTGGTTATTTGCCTTCATTTCAGCAAGGTATTCTTATCTTACCTAAATAATATCTAGCCAGAGACATGTCAAAATATAATTTTCCAATTTTACTGTATACTACAAAATTCGTGAAATGCATAACTTCTACTAGCTCATTGGCACAGCGAGAGTGTGACTATCAATAATGCTGATTACATGGGATTAGCCAGTGACATAGTAAGCTGAATGCTGTCTTCTGGGGTAGGCTTGACCATCTGACTGCCAGCATGCCTATGTCAAGAGAGAGCGTGACAGTCTTTGTGACACAATGTTGCTTTCTAGAAGGGTGTGTAGAGCAGCATTAGGGTCTTACCGAAGTACCTGTGCACATGGAAGATTAAGATTGCTCTTAACCTTTAATGGGTAGGAATGTCCATGAGCATCGATCATTAGACAGCTATCTCTCAGAGGAAAATTAAAGCATTCAAAAACAATATCTGAAGTTAAGATAAATGATGCAGAATCAGGACACCACTATCTGTTCTCCACTCCCGGAAGATCAATAATTGACCCATTAACTGTGCTTCAAGTTTGGCAGCCCCAAACAAGGGGATAAAGTGGTTGGTCTGCAGGAGGTTCAGAGAAAAGTGAATCACTGGCACTATCTAATTGTCATTCTGGCTGAGAGGACTGGAAATATTTAAAAAATGTAGAACTTGTTCATATTTAGTAAACAGCCTGGATCATGTAAGATGTAAAGTTTCAGCTAAGTAAGATACTGCCATGAAAAATTAGTTTCCACTATCACTCAAGTTTGGTAAATTTATCATCAAGCACAACTAGCTGGGAATTCAACCAGTCAAAAAAAATTAAAAGTCAGCATCTTGCGCAGGGGGTGAGCCTCAATGTACCCCCAAAATGTATGTGCACATATATATATCAATTATCTCAACATTCTCTCCAACACAAATTAAAAAAAGAAATCTGTAAAATAAATGATTTTATGTTGGTATAAACATAGAAGCCACATCATTAGTAATTTTGTATGAAAAACAGCAATCAGGGAGTTGAACATGAACAAGTTGAACCTGACTAGATGGAACCTTATCCAGTTTGCACTCAATGCAGTGTAGAGAAACAGAATATATAATGGTCTTTAGTTTTCAATGTTTTAAGTCATTGCTAAAGCTTCTGTTGTTTGAGCTACTAAGAAACTGAAAAAAAGTTCTTCTCGATAGGCATTTATATTTAAAGGAAATTTTTGTCATGTCTGTTTTGTATGTGACAAGGCATGGGGATGTGCATGATACTTGTTATCACACACCCAGGAGTGTCATGAGACACAGCTGTGACTTAATGCAAATGAGGAGAATAACATATCAGGAGCAGAATGCCTTATAAATGTCTATACTGGTTAGAGATAGTGCAGCCTCAAAAATATTCACAAGAGTAATCATTTTGGTGGCACGTCCAAGAACTAAAAGACACACATATGTAAACAATAATGTTCCCCTTCTACCATACCATCATTATAAAGATGACTTATCTGATGATATGATTAATGCACGCTAAAAATATTTACAAGAGTAATCATTTTGGTAGCATCTCCCAACTACCCCATTATTTTTACTTGCTGCCTTTAACTGGGTTTCTATGGTGATTTTCCTGAGTGTTTTATTTCCATTTTAATCCGTATTCCCACACATGCAATGCCTTAATCTTATGTACTATATCTTCAGATTTCCCTCTTAGGTTAATCAGTGTTTGGCAGGTTGTTTCTATTGTGTGTGTGTGTGTGTGTGTGTGTGTGTGTGTGTGTGTGTGTGTGTGTGTGTGTGTGTGTGTGTGTGTACATTCCAAATACTACATTACACTGGTTGAGTTCTCTTGTTACACTAACTGTTTTTGCTTTATGTTATTCACTTTCTGTCTCCTCCTGCAAAACTTCAATTTCTGTTTGTGAAGTTTATGCTTTTACTTTCTTTCAGGAAAATAGTTTTTACCATATTGGATGTTTTTTACTGTTCTTGATCTAGCAATATACTTACATTTGTGTTTTTAGCATTTTTTATTACTGTAGTATATGTTTAATGTATGTCACAGTCCTGCTTCCTGTTTTCTTCAATTTCTTCCATTTTTTTGTGTATTGTTATTTCCTTCATAATATTTAGTAATATATTTTTAATTGAATATGTAATTTTATGATGCTTGGTTACATTTTTTATTGGTTTACTTTTTTTAGAACTTCTGTGTTTGGCAATTTTCCCCATTAAATTACTGTTCAAGATGGTGGCAATTAACTGAATTTTCAAGTCTGTGAGAGAGCAGGGATCTGTGAGTAAATATAATATCCAGATGGCTTATGCTTTCTTATTCCCATGCATGGATAAGATTTGATGCACATGCAGCTATCAATCTGATTGATCACTTTTCCTTGCTGATTTTATAAATAACGAGAAAGCCCCCTTGTCATTGTGAAGGTTTTGTTGGTGTAGTGGGTTAGGAAAAGTAGGTTAATGTGCAGTCACTCCTGGAGACATATAATCGCCTGTGTTTTATACAACATAGTTTCTGTATGGAATAACATTGAGCATTTTTGGTGATGCTGATTCATTGTGTGTTTGTTGGTGATGCTAATTTTGATACTGAAGGAATTTTAACTGGATCTTGTTCTATATTGTTCTGTCCAATATATCTGCTGAAATTGGTTTTCATGTTTCAAGGGCATTGTTGACAGAAGCTACTTTATTTGATCAAATAGTCCAAAAATGACATTTCAAACTTGTATAACCATTTCTGAGATTTTTTGAATGATGAAATTATATTACCAGATTTAAAATAATACACTAGTTGAAACTTCTTTGAATGCCCATATGTCATTTTTTAATGTTTGTTATTATATCAGAACTAATGTTTTAAAACATTTAAAAAATAAAAATGTAAATCACAAACGTAATCTTCGTTCTTAGTTATATTCCCTTTTTTTCTTTTGCATATTCATCAAAAACCTCTGGTGTCTCTTATCTACACTGTCTATACTTCTATACTTCAATATCCAGTATACATGGTCATCTGCATGTCTAGCCACTCCCCAAATATAATCAAGAAACAATCAGAAAAAAGTTAAAAGTGGCTTAAACTCTTAGTTTACAGTAAACCAAATCCTATTAACCTTCCCAAAACAAAGTTATGTTATTTGATGCCAGCTCAAAGCTTTCTAATATTCCTAACAGCTGTCAAATTCATGTCAAGCCATACCTCACCATTGAAACTGAAACACCATTCAGCTACCTGGGAGGGGTATTATCTGGTTAAATTATTACATTTCTGTCATCACACAGAAATGATTAAACCAAAGATAAACTTCTCTTTTGGGGCTTGGAGAGCTTCACATATCTTAGCACCTGAAGCTAGAGCAACAATAAGAAAAGCCATACTTTTGGCCAACCTCAAATATGGACTCCTCTCTAAATGTACCTGAGTTTCAAAAAACATCTGCAGATTCATTATCCTTTCTCCTAGGTAAGACCACCACTGCCATCTTTTAGTAAAAGCGAAGTGACTAGCAATAAATATAAGAGCATTTATACTCACAGGTTCCTCTTTCATAAGCTCATCCAAGAAGAGACATTTAGCCATTTCACTAGTTGCCTCATAATCCTTCCATCCAACTACAACTTATAATAAAAGAATCAAAAGCCATCTGTGCAGTCTGTATTGATAAATAACTCCTGTGTAGAATTATTTCAGTAACTGTAACTGTCCTTTTAGAAGTTTCAAGGTGATATTATATTTAAAATGTTACCTCTTGTTGTAATTTAGTTAGCTGATGTGTTTCATTGCTATGATTTGCAAAACCAAGAAGCATTTTACATAAAAATTACTGCAATAAAAACATTCTTCCTCAAGATGGGAAAAATGAGTGGGGTCATTACCAAGAATGAACCTAATCTTTCCTGATCTGACAAATCTCATCAGAGGATCAGGTATATATTTTGTAACTCACAGGCAGAGTCCCCACCTTTTCCTAGTGTGTGTGGTTCCTTCATGAGAACTGAACCTTGAGAACAGTAGTCCAAGAGGAATATTTGGATATACAACCAGCTTGTAAGACTTTGCAAAGGTCTTAAGAGAACTCCATGTAACCACTGTACAAATGCTATGAAGAAATGCATTTCTGAAGAAGATTAAGAAGCTAAATAAAGGTCTGGTAGAGTGAGCTGTAGAAATCACTTAATATATTTGTGAATGCAAAATTTAATGCATTAAAAATAACACCAAGCAAATATAACTGTAGATGTTTTTGGCCCAGTTTTTTTTTTCTTTTTTTTAGAAAAGGAAGCAAGCATATGCATTTCTTTGCATATGGACCAGGCTATGTCCACAAAATATCTTAACCATTGTGTGTAGCAAGTACTCCCAAAATGTGAACTAGAAGGCAAAAAGATAACTAAATGTACTGATTTTCATTTGACTGTTGCAATTTAAGGCAAAAAGTAGGATTAATAGTGAAGAATACTCACTTCATGAAGCATTAAATAAGGAGAGTCTACAACAAGAGCTTCTAGCACAAAGATCTCTCAGGATGACATAGTGGTACCATGAACAAAGCTTTCCAATTCAAATATTAACCCTGTTGAACATGTAGGTTAAAAGGCAGCCACATTCAGCTTTTCTAAAATAAAGTGCCAGCCTCATGGATGTGTCACATCTTGGAAGTAGCCCTCAACAAAAAATGTTCTAAAGAAGTGTCTTTGCATATTTTCAGTGAGGCTAAATAATTTGAATCGGGCCTTGATGAAAGTTAAATATGGTAAACAGATGTACCTCAGTAGATGAAAAACTGAGTCCAGTTTCAAAAGTGTCTGCAATTCAGTCTAGAAAACAGGAATAGGAGCAGAAAAAGGATATAGTTCCTTTGTACTGACCCAAACATAAACAAATACATCTTTGTCCCTAAAGGTTTTCCTGATTTTAGGTTTTTAACAAGACAGCTACATCTTGATCATCTTTCCAGAAAGTAAATAATTACTGACATCTGTTAGAATTAGAGAAGTCAACTGACCAGCTACAGAGAAGACATGTTTGGGTGTCTGGCCAAATGGGTGTGAAAGTAATGTTTCTGTTTGTTTCAAGAACAGAGGTTCTCCAGAAGATGAGGCAGAAGTATTTGGAATTAAATCTGCCAGGGCCAGTAAAGAGCTATGAGGATGACTTTAGCTCTATGGAGTTTTAAATTTAAAAAAAATCAAATCATCTGAAGAAATGGGAGAAAAACACAAAGGAGTGCAGATGACTGATTGTGAGTGAAAGATTCCTCAGCAGATTACGTTTTTAATAGAAACAGGGAGAAAAATGCACATCTGTTGGCTGTTATACAACCAAACAGGCTGCAGCAAGGTTTAGGTTTTCTCCATGTCCAGAAAATGGCAACACCCCCACACTACAACTCAATAGCAGGATGGCAACAGGTGAAAGAGAATGGGTGGGCATTCAGAACAGACATGACATGGAAATGCCATGGTCAGTGTAGGTTAGAAGAGAAAAATGATAGGAGATAGAGGCTAATAAGAAAGAACAGTCACAAGAGTGGACATTGGGTACAGAACACTATCATGACCAGGGGGAGGGGATTAAACAGGCAGTAAAGCACACAAAAAAGAAAATGGCTACTTATGTGACTCCACATACTACTGTGCACTTTCCTGCAAGCAGTCCAAAAAGGAGCACTCAAAGCTGGAAACCAAGAAAATAGCACCAAAATTAATCTTTATTCACCACAAGTAAGTACTTTCATCTGGTGAGTGTCACCAGACTTCTTCAGACAAAGTAAACCATACAACATTGAAGTCATATACCCACCAAAATAAAATCAATTAATCAATTTAAAATAACACATTGCAATCAATTAAATGTTTTAAACGATTAATTGTTTTAAACAAACACAGCCCTAAAAAGAAAGAAAACTTCTCTAATAGACTAGGAAACAACAAGGAAATACATTCCATTCAGTCATATTCAAAGTGTATAGAAGACAGCAACATGTAAGAACAAGTTAAAAATATATAATGAATAAAAAGTTTTCTAAAAATACATAATTATTTCAGAAAAAAATACATTAAATATATCCACATTAATATGTATACTAAAACCTTATTATTATATATATTTAATAAATAATTGCTTGCTTTCATCTATCAAAGACTTTTAATTTAAGCCTACTAGAAATGGATATTGCATCATTAAGTCCTGGTGGGGAATAAGCATTTAAAAAGACTTGCCACTAGGCTTCCTTCTCTTCAAGAAGCAATTTCCAAGCCCCCCCCCCCTCCCCAGCTTCACACCTTACCTGTTGAATTGCTAAAAATATAAAATTATGTTCTGGACACATCCTTAAATGTCTATATAATGCATTTTTTGCATCTTGCTGTCGAATTTCATAAAGATGTTCATAAATACATTGTGCAAGCTTGCGGTGGGTCTTCACAATATAAAAAGCTGGATACTGGCAACAAACGGCGGCATAAACTACTGCATAAGTTTGGCAGTTATATTTTCCCTTTACCACAAGTTTTTACTACTAATTCTAATACTAGATGTTCTCAAAATATGCTTTCATTGGTGCCACATGCCACAAGGTCCATGCTCCCCTTAGCCTCAATGACTCGGGGCTTTTCTAGTAAACTCTTAAAATTCATACCTTTCTGAAATACAAAATTGGGATGATCTCCAAAGGTGTCCAAATAGATTTTGTGGTAGCAGTTATTGCTAACCATAAAGCAAAAAAGTTGGAATGTGATCACAAAGCCTACCAAGCAGGTAAGGCTTACCCTGCACCACCAGCCATTCATGGAAACTATACAGAACATCAAAGGCAGCCCATAGACCTGGGAGAACATGGAACAACTGATTCTGAATGGGAGGTTGCCCCTTTAGATGTACCAGGGCCGCGGAGGTCAGAAAGGCTCAGGAACAGGAGGCCTCAACACTGGAACCCCTATCAACAGAGGAATGGGTGGAATCAACAAGGACAGAGGAACGGTCCAATTTGCAACAACAGGAGACAACCGAGGTGACTGTTTTAAGACAATTAAACATTATTTTTAATTCATCTAGTGACTTTAAAATTTATAACTACTCTGGTTTCTCCATTACTGCTCAACATGCAGATTTATTCAGTAAAGGATACAATTTTGTACCTAGCAAACCATGCAATCTTGGAGAGCTAATTAGTGACCTAAAAATGTAGATTAGGAATTTGAATTTAAAATATTTGCATAGAAATGATAATCATGTTTATAACAGTAACAATGACTATAGAATACCAAGCACCTATAACCCTGATCCACATCATTTATTTAAATATTTTAAAACAGCATGTGAGATGGATTTTCACCATTATATGCATAATTTTTAGAACAGATAGTAATACAAGCAATTTATATACTCTTGAAACAACATTATTGTCTGAACTTAGGGGTAAAACTGATCTTAGGTTTATGTAACCATAAGGGGGGACGGTGATTTTTCAAAAAGAAGACTATATTCAGAATATGCTCAAACTTTTATATAGTAGTACTTAAAGTGAGGCCTCTATCAATGAGGTCAATATCGATTATAATAGGATTGATTGGGAACTTTTTGATATGGTTACCCAGGACCAGACTGGCATTGATGAATACAATTATATGACTGTTGAAACCCATAACATTCCAGTCATATCTGGAGTTCTGAAAATCCACAAGGACCTGGTTAATCCACCCCTCAGCCCATAGTTGATTCAGGGTGGTAAAAAAACAGTTATATAGCCAGGTTCCTGGACAGCAGACAGCACATTTTTGCTGTAACTCCTGTCAGTTTTTGGGGAAATGTAACAATCTTGTCCCTTATGGGGAGAGGGGTGTTTTTATCACCATTGATGTAAATGATCTTTTCAGCTGCATACCACATAGTACAGGGTTGGATTGGTTCTCTGATTTTTTTATATACCGATTTGGGTATTGAACAGAGCCACAGCAACACTTATACTCAGCTTATGGAAATAGTTTTAAAAAACTATTTTATATATTTTGAGGGCCACCACTTTAAACAACTTGAAGGTATAGCAATGGGGTTGGCTTGCGGCCCCCTTTCTGCTAACATAGTGATAGCCTGGTGGGAGAAACATTTCCTTTTTTGTTCCCCTTTTTTTGAACACATTTCCTTATATAAGCTTTACCTTGATGACCTGTTTGTGGCATGGACAGGACCCCATGAAGATATTCCTGTATTTATACTATCTCAACCAAAGTACACATTTTCTTAAATTTACTTATATGGTGGAAGAAGTAAAGATTTCCTATTTAGATGTACTGATCACTAAAATAAATGATGGATACATTAAGTCAACAATTTTTAGGAAGCCCACCTATTCAAACAGCATGCTTCATTATTCTAGCACTCATTCTAGGCATGTTAAGCAGGGAATTATCAAGGGTCAGTTTGTTAGAGCTTTCCAGATGGTCTCCCAGTTCAATGATATTTTGGAAGAATGTGAATTTATGAACAACATGTTTCTTGATAGGGGGTACCCTATTAGTTTAATATACAATATAAAACAGGAGATTATTAATAAACAAAGTAATGGTTTACATGTCCCAATACTGGGAAGTCCTGATATGTCTACAAATGGGCAGCCCTTATTACCCCTTAGGACCAATAACCCTGGTATAAATGATGGGGATGATATAATTATAAATGGTGAATGTTCAATAGGTAAAGGAAATTCTCAGGAGATTATATGTCCTTTTGTCAGTACATATTCCAGTGATAGCTTTCTTGTACAGGATATTGTTAAGAAAAATTGTGTTATTCTTATGCAGGAACAGGCTATATTGGACACCTCTGGAGATCATCCCAATTCTGTATTTCAGAAAGGTATAATTTTAAGAGTTTACTAGAAAAGCCTGTAGTCATTGAGGCTAATGGGAGCATGGCACCTTGTGGCATGTGCAGCCAATGTAAGCATATTTTGAGAACATCTAGTATTAGAATTGGTGGTAAAAAATTGTGGTAAAGGGAAAGTATAACCGCCAAACTTATGCAGTAGTTTATGTCGCAGTTTGTTGCCAGTGTCCAGCTTTTTATATTGTGAAGACCCACCGCAAGCTTGCACAATGTATTTATGAACACCATTATGAAATTTGACAGCAAGATGCAAAAAATGCATTATATAGACATTTAAGGATGTGTCAAGAGCATAATTCTAAATTTTTAACAATTCAACAGGTGAAGTGTGAGGCTAGGGGGAGACCTTGGAAATTGCATCTTGAAGAGAAGGAAGCCTGGTGGCAAGTCTTTTTAAATGCTTATTCCCCACCAGGACTTAATGATGCAATATCCATTTCTAGTAGGCTTAAATTAAAAGTCTTTGATAGATGAAAGCAAGCAATTATTTATTAAATGTAAATAATAATAAGGTTTTAGTATACATATTAATTTGAATATATTTAATGTATTTTTTCTGAAATAAGTATGTATTTTTAGAACATTTTTTATTCATTATATATTTTTTACTTGTTCTTACATGTTGCTGTCTTTTATACACTTTAAATATGACTGAATGGAATGTATTTCCTTGTTGTTTCCTAGTCTATTAGAGAAGTTTTCTTTATTTTTAGGGCTGTGTCTGTTTAAAACAATCGTTTAAAACATTTAATTGATTGCAATGTGTTCTTTTAAACCGATTAATTAATTCTCTTTTGGTGGATATATAACTTCAATGTTGTATGGTTTACTTTGTCTGAAGAAGACTGGTGACACTCACCAGACGAAAGTGTTTACTTGTGGTGAATAAAGATTCATTTTGGTGCTACTTTCTTGGATTCCAGCTTTGAGTGTTGCTTTTTGGAGTGTTTGGTTGGTCGTATTATTTGTTTTTCCACTTTCCTGCAAGCCATTTTTAATGAAAGGATGTCAACATCATTTACTGAGGAAATGTGTATTGCTGTAATCAATCCCACTGTCGCAGTGTGAAATATATGACAGGGTTAGACATCTTGAATTCATTTGACTGCACAGTTACCTCCAGGTCCATTTGCACAAGTGGACACCAACAGCATTTATTTACTGTTTACTGACATACAAAATTCCTAACGTCCAAGTGCAAAACATATAACAACTTTAGGCATGCTGCTATGTTCCAAAGATAATCCATGATGATATATTCACCTCTGTGTTCTCTGACTCTTGGCCAACATTTGTCACATAAGGTTACCAAGGATTCCTGCTATTATTCTGTCCTACACCATCTCCATTGTAATATGCATCACTTCAAAAGCAGCAAGTAAATCAATGTGTGCTTTCCAAACAAGGCAGTTCACATGGAACTTCAATTGTAAAGGAGGCCCATGTCATACAGGCCCACAGTTCAATAAGGCAGTCTGGTGGCAACCAAAGGGAAATGGAGGATTTGGTTCTAAATGTCTGTTTTCACCCTCATGACCAAACAAAGCCAAATGTCAATAAATCCAGCATTACCCACGCCCAGTCATGGGTTATTGTTTTTATACAATGACATTATTTAAGAAAGAAATTACTTTTCTTAAAAAATGTCTTGTATAATGGTGCTGTGGTGTTCTTCCACATTGTTTCTGAATTTTTCCCTTTGATGATGTACTGCACATGCATATGGGACTTACCATTCCCACACTTACACAGTGCAGTAGTGCTTTATTAAGCAAGAAATGGAGAAAGGACAATCTCCATTGCAATTTTTTTAGAAGAAAAAAAATCTGTAACCTTCAGACAGTTTAGAAGTATGAGAGAGATGGGGGAAAATACAATGAAAATCAGGTATGTTTCTTTAGTTTTGCAGAACATACCTAATTTTCCTAGTATTTTCTCTGTTCTCATACGTAACTGTCAACCTCTTATTTCAAGAAATGTGGACAAAGCATAAATAAAGGAGGGAACTAATTGTTAATGTTGCTTTTATGAACTTAGAAATCTGTGAGAATAATTGTGCATTGTCTGAAG
Source organism: Protopterus annectens (assembly GCF_019279795.1). NCBI lineage: Eukaryota > Metazoa > Chordata > Ceratodontiformes > Protopteridae > Protopterus > Protopterus annectens. The sequence goes on from NC_056733.1 coordinate 1,710,258,985, forward strand.
GAAAGAAAGTCTGAAACTGAAATGTGTGACATTATTTAGTGACTTAATTCCTTAGTGAGTTGTCAGAAAACCACAAATTTTATAAGGAAAAATTCACTTTTCAGACTTTCTTTCCTTCAGACTAATGCATGTCTACCATATACCAATAGAAAAAGAAGTCTGGCTGCTCAATGGTACTTTAGTGACTGGACATTTTTCTATCGGTATATGCTCTATTTACAATGGGCAGTCTGGTTGGGCGGTCCAGTCAGTATGCTTGTTTGTGAATATTAATGGACAGTCATTGTATAATATGTTATGAACTGCAGGTTATCATGTGAAGCTGTATTTGCATGTCCTGCAGTAGCTACAGATATACTAGATGTGGCCAGCTCTAAATTATTTTTATTACCTACACTGTGTCTGTTCATAGTTTAATAGTTCCTAAGACTGCATAAAGATATTTGACCATCACAGCACAGACTTCAAATTCCATGAATAAATCTTTGGACCAGACCAATTGCCCAATGATTTTTAAATGACTTCAGAGAACTTCTTTGACTAGCATATGATCATATTTTAGTCCATAATCAAACCAAACTTTGGGTAATTAATGTGGTTCATTTTAGCTCTGCATTTAACAATTTTAAAAGTATAAGTTCCTCCTTGTGATATTTTACTAGATTGTAGTAATTCAATAATTAACAAGGAACGGACTTTTTCATTATGTAGAGCATAATACCTTAAGGAAAGGTCAGCGAGCAGTCAGGGATAGCTGATACAGCAAACATTAAGTTTTCCTAAATGTTCTTATGGTGAAGTCCTGCATTCCCTTATTCTCTTAGTAAATTTCTTTTGCACACCCAGTATTAATAGATCTTGCAAGTAATCTCAGAGTTATATTCAGTTGTAGGTCTAATATAAACAGTGAATAGATTTATCAGAACTGTCATTGATCATTTTAAATTTTTTTTAAAAGTAATCCCAATACCAATATAGCCTTAGTCTTAACTGCTCTTGCCTTGGTCTTAAGTGTTAGATTTGAGCTTATATATACTTCCTGGATAGACTTGACAAGGAAGGCATATGGTAGAGCATTATTTGCATTTGATGAGTTTGTCTTGCAGTTATCCCAGAAGGAGAGAGTTTGGTTGGTAAAGTTTTTGTTGCAGTACTTAGCTCAGGCTTGGATGAAAAGGAGGTGGGTTCCGTCAGTTAGGGAGGATTTGGCTGCTGTCAGCATATTTGTGGAAGTAGCAGATTTACAGGATTTGACAATGTTGTGGGCGATACCTCAGATGTTGAAAGAAAAGGGTCGGAATAACAATAGGAAGTCTGATAGGCTTTTGACAATGATAAGGCAGGCCCTGAAGATGTTGTTGATAGGCTTGCAGTTATTGAAAGGAAATTCTGAAGATTATACACTGTAGGTTACCTTGTCGGTATGGATGTATAGCAGAACAATTAGGGTGAATGAGTTGCTGGGTTCATTGCTGTGGCAGGATGTTATATTTTCATCCTCAGTAGAGATATGATTGCACCACTCAAAAACAATTCAGGAAGGCAAGGGTGCAGATTATGTTGTTGGCATGTAGGGATGTGTCCATGTGTCCAGTATCTTGTGCCAGGTTGTTACAGTTATCGCACGGTGGGAGTCCATAGGATTTAGTTTTTTGGTCATGGGGTGGAATGGTGATAGGAGACAATCATTTTTTATGTTTGGTAAAGAAGGCTCTTCAATGTGTAGGCTTTCAGGGTGAGAAATTTTCTACCATTATTTTCACATTGGAAGAGCATCAGATCTGACAATATAAAGTAGGTCAGTGGAGGTTATAAAGAGGGTGAGGTTGGTCATCTGAAGCCTTACTGTCTTATATTAGATAATTAGATTTATTTGCCTATTGTGTTTATTTTTTTTTTTAGATTGAAAAGTGGTCATATTGGGTCATTTCTATATTTATTCGGCTGCAAAATGGGCCGTGATTAGGCCAGATGGAAGCAAGCCAGGGTTGCAGAGATTTGGGTGGAGAATGATTTGGCATGGTATTAGAAGACTCAGGTGGCACCAGCTCAAGGATGAGTTCACTGACATATGTGTTTGGATTCCAGTGGTCCATTTAGCAGTAATGACTTAGGGGTTATTACAAAATGGTAGGTAGTGTTTAAGGTGTTGAGGGACTTGGCAAGTTTAAGTAGCAGCTTTCCCTCAATGATTATCATGTGGGCAGAAATTGTACCTCATTTGATTTAGAGAAATGTGGGCAATTTTTTGGGCATTGAGCACACCCGGCACTTTGTTAGCCTTAGGTTTTTCAAGGCACTTGAGGCACTTGGGCATTCATACTATTGATCATAGGGACTTTGACAATTGGGATCCAGTATAGCTTAGGAGGGATGGAGTACACTTGAGTGAGTTAGGTTTGGACCTGTTCAATGTGCAGTTGTCATTGTTTTTCAAAAGTTTGGTAGAAGCTTGGTAGTATTGTGAGGGAATCAGCCTGTCAAGCTGGTGGGCAGAGAACAGGGCCTGTGTTGTCTCTCTTCTGTTGCCCTCTGGTGCTTAAGTTTTGGATTTTATAAGGTGGTTGGTTGGTTATTGAAGTGAGTGGTTTCAGCTGCTTCTGGTGTGAAGTTTGCATAAGCAAGCAGTTGGGTAGCATTGCTTACATTATGGTGGGATGGAGATGAGCAGGTGATGCTGAATACCCTAATTTATGTTTGAAGTTATGTATTGTATTTGTATTTAATAAATTCTGTGAATAATAATCAAGAATATTCGAAACAACAGTAATCTGACACAGTTCAAAAACCTGCTAAAGATCCATCTAAAAGACAATTGGTTATGCTCTTGCTCCTCACCAGGCTGATCTTACTGTTTTTTTTTTCCTCCTCACCCACCCAACTTTTTTTTTCTCACCTACTACTCTGATGTACATAATCTGACAAACATTATCATATAGGTTCATAGGTGTGTACTAGGCTAATGGCCCTGGAGCATTTACAAGCCTAGCCCATAGCATCACCCTGTCACATATGTTTTTCTTTATAACTATCGTCAGTCCAGCATTACATAATTTGCTCAATTCCTGCCTTCACTTTAACCTCACTCCTCCTCCTGAACATTACTCTGCATGATTTACTCCCACTATGTCCATTTATTTCTATGCAATCTGCTCCTTCCTTTTCTAAAAATCTCTCTTCCAGTTCTTTTATTTCTTTTACAATATTCAATACTTCAAATACAATTGGTTTAGATTTTGATTTCCATTTTCTAGTAATTGTTTTTGGTAGCCAAAAGAATTAAACGTGCCAATGTCTTACTATGTCTAGACAATTCAGATCTTGTGTCTCTGCTCAAAAGAATAATTTCTTAGTTAACAATCATTTGCACACCCAATATTTCTGAAAGTAGTCTATAAGGATTTTTTTTAAATCTGCCAACTCATTACAATCTCAAAACATATGTTCCCAGTTATCTCTTTCTTCCCCATCACATCACCATCATTTGCTGTCTACTTGAGGAATAATTCTTTGAAGTTCGCTGGGGGTATAAACATACCTATCCAAACACTTCCAATCAAAAATACTAAACCTTTTGGTCTTTGTTTTTCCAGTCTCCTTTCCCAATCTTTTCTAAATGTCTACAATTGATTCTTGTATATCATACAATATTTTATATATAGGTTCATAGGTAAGTACTAGGCTATCTGCCCATGGGCATTTACAAGCCTAGCCACAGAGTGGTGGCTTTCACCTCCCCATTAGATTAGTAACCTGGGCCTCTGTCAACAGGGCTACTGAATTGATCCCAGGGTAGAACTTACGATTACCCATCCACTCATCAAGATTTCTCTTGAAGAGGGTCAGAGAGGAGATCTGTCGAATATGGATTGGGATTCTATTCCAGAGTGAGGGGAGTCACTGAGACAGGAATCTATCCCTCCAGCATGTCCTGTTTATTGTTGTACATAGGTTCAAGTCACTAGAACGAGTGGTTCTGAGGGATCTCATTTTTTTGAGGTGAAGCATGTCCATTAGTTCAGGGTTTGACATGGCCCTATAGATCAGGCATAGGTCACCTCTGAGCAGACGGTAAGCGACTGAAAAGAGCTGGAACTTTTTAGTCGTGCTTCATAGGGTAATTGTTTATGGCCCTTAATCCTCTTAGTGAGGTACTTCTGTGGTCTTTCTAGTTGTTGCAGGTGTCTAGTGAGGTACATCCCAAATGGGGCATTGTACTCTATTAAGGGCCTAATGAGTGAGGAGTAAAGGGGCACAATCACCTCCTTGGATCTGGATGAGAAACCCTTTGTGATCAGGTGTGCCACATAGAAGGATTTCCTGACCATTTTGGCTATGTAGTTATCAAAGGAGAGCATGCTATCTACTTGGATACCCAGGTCCCTAATTACTTCTTCTGTACTTAGTGGATTCCCATCTATGTGGTAGTTTGTAGATACTTTGTTTTTCTCAAATGGGATTACTATGCATTTTTTTGGCATTTAGCTATATATCCCACTAACTACCCCTTTTTAACAGCTTATGTTCTAGATTCAACTAAAAACTTTACTAGAGTGTGTCTCTCACTTAAGATTCTCCTGTCCCTTTTTCTTTGCCTATGCTCAGACATCAGTTACTGATAGAAAAGAAAGCCTCTAGCCTGTAGTCCAAAACATCTTCTTAGACTCATCCCAGTCTTACCTTTCCTTTTCTAATTTGCTCCTAATATCTTGGTTCCTTTGTCAGTTTTCTCCAGTAAATTCCAGCCTTCCTGTCTGCTACTTTTTATATGCATGCAAATGTTTCAAGGACGGGCATGAATGCCCTTCTAACCTGGTAATATACCAATAAAAAACTAGTGCTTGCATTAATGTAATTTGGTAGACTACTCCATGCATCAGCTGCTCTGTCAGAGAGCCAGTTAGTAACTTCTCATTCCTATAGAATCTTGCAGACAGGTTCTCTAATGCTTCGCTACTACTTTTTGATAATCTCAAACATTCCAAGACATTGTTGTCTCTAAATGTCTCCTATATATAGGAGGGACTGTGCAAGTTCAGACAAAACTTTAGTCTTTCGTAACACCTTAAATTTTCACATCCATGGATGCCCTTGGCATATTTCCACTGTACTCTTTCCAGTTTACTAATGCTTGTTTTCTTAAAAGGTTTTCATACTGCTATTCCATACTCGTTTGGGTCTAATGTAACTAACAAGCAATGACTTCATCATTTCTAGATTTCCTAGAATTTATAAATCTTATTATACAACCTATAGTTGTACTCAGTTCTATACTCCTTCTTGCAAGATCTCCTTTCTTATGTTGGCTTAGTTCTTAGAATACTTTCCACTACGTTATGAGAATAATATTCTACAATATTCTGTACAGTTGCAATATCATATAATATATATATTTTATAGAATATTCTACATGGTTATTATTCCCTTTAAGGATCCGTATCCAAAATACCACACTCTTCTTATTCCTTGACCTCCACTCCATCATCATTCCTTTCCACTTTGAAATATAATCTTCTGCTTGTGTTTTATATAAATTATATAAAAAGCCTTAACTGTGTAACTCTAAAATATTCCTTCAAATCAGATAATCCTAAACCACCTTGTTTAATCAGAAGGATCAATAAATCCCATGTAACTCCTGCCCTCTTCCCCTCTATTAATTATTGTCCACAACTTCTCTTTTTGATAAAAATACACCTGGCCTGCATATCAAACAAACGGAACTAAACACTTTAACTGCTTGTATCTTACTATCGGTAAACAACATCTCCCAGTTGAACTACACTCTCTCTCCTTGGCTATACACTGTTATAGCTACCGCTTTAGACATCCAAATCCACTGTTCATATCTAGTACATTTTTTATTTGCTTTTAGCAATCCCATCTTTTAAAAGATGTAAGCATCCATTGTCACATTATTAAAAGAACTCTTAACAAAGACGTTCAACAAGAGATGCTACTTAGATGTCCCGATTAAGATAAAGACTAATAGTATCGCACTTACACACCCCACAAACACATATTACTTATTTTGCTGAGTTTCAAATTCCAGTGGTCAATTTTTCATTCCGAAGGCCCTATTAATCACTTGGTATGACTTTTCAGAATAAAGCTGCTGCAAATGTTAAAAGGTATAACCTACTGTACTTATGTAACAATGCTTTCTGAATGAAAAATTGACTGATGGAAATCATGAAAATCCAAATCTACCTCAAGCAGGGGTACTAATTCCAATGTAAAGCAAAAACAGCCCCTACAATCCAGCATCACATTTTGAAGGGTTACTGTTAAGTAAACTTCATCCCAAGGACCTATTTCCCAGTATGTAAAAATTATTGTCAATTACCTCCTGATCCCAATCCTGATCATGCTCCGATACCAGCCTTCCAGGACTGATGCACATATACGCATTCTAAATTTGAATTCCCTAAATGAAAATAGAAAAAAATGCATTCCTCCCTCTCCCTTTTTATATATACATATCACACTATTATAGAATAGTTTGTATCAATTTCCATTGTACTCTTAACCTGAGATTTTCTAAAGCAATGCTGCTCCTGTACTACTGAGGAATTTTCTATCACTGTATACCAATACACTACAAACATACTCACACACATCAAGCCTAATACTGTACTCTATACATCATACATGCTACAAACTAGTGTATGGTTCTCTGTGAATGTCTTGCATATACTTCTGTACTACACTCTATGGCTGAAAACAGGTGTACTATGATTACCTTGAAGTGGGTTGATCCAATTGTCAAATAAATAATGAAGCAAGCCTCTGACTCACTAACTGCCGTACACATGTTGCTGAATGGCACTTATGTTCAGTTTTTGATTCTCCTTGTATTGAAAAAATAATTTTCAGGCATCTGTTTGGGTTTCACACAAACTGATCACTAATACTGTACCAAGCTCTGCATTTTCTTTGAAGCATCCCCATTCATCCAGATGTCCACTAGTTCTTGCCAGTAAAGCAGATCCTTTAAAGGGAAGCATCAGAATTATCAGCCACCTGGATGAAATAATTCAAATCTTATAGGATTAAGGACAATATACTTTTACTAACAGACAGAACTGCATAAGTTGCCATAACAGATTCACACACTGAAAGCACATGGCAGTACCACTACTTCTGAAGTCTATTTTATGAGGCCGAACAACCTCATAAAAATAAAGAGCACAAAAAAGTTAATTCCTTGTTGAAAAAAGAAACAGCTATGACATGTTATGTAACAACAAAGCACAAATGGAAGCACTTGAGTTTTGCAGCGCAGAAAGTGACATTTTTCTCCACAAAAACACTTCTCTACATTCATAAACAAAGTCATTCTAACTCTTCTCCTGAAACACTGAAATGTTAAGTAGATCCTCAGTCTCACATTAAAAGTATATACTTTGGAAATCAAACTCATGTTAGGTGTTATGCTAGAAACACAACTGCGCTTCAACCTAACCTAAAGACCATACAACACTCCAGACTTCCATGGCAGATCTATGTACCTTGGAAAACAAGACGTTCTGAAAAGTGGTACTGTATCCACAATAAACAAAAATGTGCTATCAGTACACGGTTCTAATGCAATGACCTAGAAAACCACAGTTCAGGTGTCTTCTGTTCGTGTTGTTAGATAAACTAGAAAGGTAAGAGGGAGGAGGATCCCTGCAAACGAAAACTATTTTACAGGAGGCAATAAATGAAAACATTACAGTAATACAATAGACTACTTTGTGCTTCTCAGCATAAACTTGGAAGTGAACCTCCTTTGAGTCTGAGCAGTATGAAATACTTTAAATAAAACCAAAATACTTCCTGTTCCAGTACATGTGGTGGCACAATGCAACCGAACTTCAAGAACATGTGCTCTCCTGCAGACAGCATTAACACAGCCCTAAGGAGCCAATAAAAATGAATCTGTACACAAAGTGGTAGCAAGTTGGATTGTTTGTTATAAATCAATGGTGAACATAAAATTGTTTTGCCTGTGGATGGATAGCAATTAAAAGCTTAAACTTGGTATAAACTTTAAAAACACTATTCGCATCTACACATGATGAAACATGCTAAGTAGAGTGCACGTCTCATTGAAATATAAGAGAACTGATTCAGCAGAGACATTTCCAAACACAGAAAGAAAAATCTTGAAGAGCTGACAGCAAGGACTGTAGAGAAACAGCAGCTCTTGTCCTAAAACGTTTACCAAGTGACCTCGCTTGCAACTGCAAAAGGTTTATAACTACTGTGCACGTGCATAAATCAACTTATAAAAATACTATTAAGCAATGTACTGAAATACATTCATTTTAAACAACCACCTGATCCCGCATTAGCTTGGTCGCACCCTGCGTCTGCTTATGTATGCAGCACACTGTGTCTGCTTCTGTTCAGTGTGCTGCATACATAAGCAGACGCAGTGTGCTGTACACATAAGCAGACGCACCCTGTGTCTGCTTATGTATGCAGCACACTGAACAGAAACAGCATTATGCCTGCTCATGTTCCAATGCGAACAAACGTTTTGTAGGACTACTAAAAAATTTTAAACTGTTAGCCTAAAACTTTTCAATGTAAACAGCTGCATCTCCGGACCAATAAAACACAGTTTTATCCCAAATACTGCTTATAAACCCTGCCCGCCTTCTTCCCCGTGGCCAAACGGCCTGATCACGGTAAGGCAGGAGAAAAAAAAAGACAAGGCAGCTTAAGTGGAGAAGGTGATTCTTAGCACCCTACCACTGCATCTGACACAATTTCAACAGAAGAACTAACAATTCACTGCTGACTACAGCAAACTCATGAGACTACATGTATGTAAACAGAAAGATGACAACAGTAGAGAAACTGTGAAATATACAGAAATGTTATTGGAAAAACATTTTTGTATAGTATTCTATTGTGTAATATTCTATTTTTGGTCTGTTTAATATTGTGCTGTTTTTACTGCTTACTTTAATAGAGCTTTTCTCCCAGGGCTCCCGCTGAAAATGGGCAACTAGCCCAGTCAAACTTCCCTTGTAAACAAATGTTAAAAAATAATAAATAAATAAAATAAAATTAATCCTGTGAGTAATAAATTTTGTCACTAATAAATTCCATGATTAATAATTCTGTGATTAATAAGGGTCATCTTATGCCAAGATGGTATGGTGTGGTTTCTTGGGGGGATATGGACAAACATATTTTATGAAAGAAGATAAAGCCATTTAGTTTCATCCCATGAAAGTAGCTTAACTATAACCCTACTATATTTAGGGTGGTTCAAAAATTCTTTTTACCAAAAGGTACCAACTGTTCCTGTACAAATAATGCAAACTTAACAGATTGTACCATATGTCTCAACCTCTTAAGAGGTCAATGTGGAATACAGACCCTGACAATGTGTGACAGGCAAAATGTGGAACACCCTATTTTCACAATGCGGGAAAACACACCATTTACACGGTACCAAGCTGAAGTGGTCTTTCAAGAAAAATCAGTAAGCTGAAGTATATATGAACCATAAATATGGGCACATTTTGGAAGAAACATTTAATTTTTAAACAAGGCTAAACATTTTACATGTAACTATGAAGTAGCTGTGGTAGGTGACATAGCTAACTACTATCTCAGTGCATATCTGGGGGAGATATTTGGTCACCAACATCAGTCACAGTACCTCTGTGTAGTGATGAAATTTGTACATGCACTATGAAAAGTTAGCAATCTAGCATACCTCCTCATCCCTACCTCAAAAGACAGCCACCATCTGTGTACCCTGTGATGCAACACTGGGGTGAAATTGAAAAAAAAAAAAAACAAAACACAGTAACATAATTCAATGTGTTCTGTCAGACAGATATCAGCCCCAAAAGTTAGGCACCTGCATGCACACCTAGTGTTCATAGGTTAGAAATATAAACACAAGTGGATTCCTAGCCTAGTAAGCTTGTTTAAACTCGGTGAAGATGAAAGCCAAATCATTATAAGCAAAGTATTCATTCAGTCAAAAACAGAAAAGTGCTGGAAATGTGTGGTAGCTGTAAAATAAACTGATATGTAATAGCCTGGACTCATTTCTTATTTTTGGTTAATAAATTTAAAACCTAATCACATGCTGATTCACTTTTGGCCTGGCTTTAAGTAATTACAGTTCTTTTTTTGTGGCTAGAGTATCTTTCAGCCAATTGGCTCCTAGATATTTCCCAATCTTACTTTTAGGAATATAATAGCACTGAGGCTGTCAAAGTAAAGGAGGTCAATGTATTCTTACTACATGGATAAATGGACCATAAGATGTACCCTTTAGAAAAGATATGCTAATGCAAAACCTATTATTCTATCAACTTTATATGTTTGTAAGAGCAGTATTTAAAACTTGCCCCTATTTTTGGGCATTTTTCCCACCATTATTCATAGCTTTGTTCAGATTTCTTGGTCTAAGAGGTTGAGAGATATGGCAGATCTCCTCATAGACTTATGGTGTTCCTCAAAAAATATGACAGATTTGAAGATGAGAGGCATGTTTCTGTGTGTATGTGGCTGTGTGTGTTATGTCTCTGCGTGCCTGTCTCTCAGTGTCCCAGTGTTACAGATAAATGTAGTTTTAGACAGCTCTCCACTGCCTGCCTTGTTCTGTGGCATCACACTTTTCAGAGTAATATGCTTCCTAAATTCCTTACTTACTCTTTTTCTTTCCAACAACCCATTTATTCCTTGAATTTCTATTCACTCTTGCCTGTTAGAGGTTTTAAACTGACTTGCTCTAACAACAAGAAAAATCCTCGATGGATTTTAAAATACCACGGGTCAAGAAAGACGTATTTTCTAGAATAAAAAAATGAGACATGTTTCTAATACCTTAGCCTTTAAATGTCTATGGAGCTAAAAGGTTTTCTTTGAAAAAAAATTCCTTTGAGCTGGAAAAAGCAAGTAGTATTAAGTAGAAGGAAACTTCCTGAAATACATCTGTTTAAAGTGTCATTTGCAGCCATTGTTTTATCAGTTTTCACTGTCCACTAGAGAATTGTTGAAAGTATGTGTTGTCTCCATAACACTGAGATACAATGACTATGGAGTTAAATGAATTAAGAATAAGGCTGCAGGGGGCAGAATTCCTTGCTTGAGGGGTGTGCAGTGGTTCCCTCTAAAAACTATTAAAGATGCTGATTTTATATTTGCAATCCTGTCTGTAAGCAAGCTATGTACTTGTTGGAGGCATTAATTTGGACAGTTATAAAAATAATATGGCCTGAAAAAGTTGCAATGTTTCTGAATGATGCAAATAAAAGTACTCTGTAGCATACAAAGTGTATGCCTGGCTACCCTTGCTCCATAAAAAGAGCGAGGGTGGAAACCATACTTCAAGTGGTTAGATAGCTAAAAAGTTGGAAGACCTGAAGTATGAAACAAATCCGAGTGATATCACTGATTCTCTTACTTTTCCTCATTTATATAAGGAAAGAACATTCCATTACACACACACACACACACACACACACACACACACACACACACATACACACACACACACACACACACACACAATCAGAAAACCACAATACGTTGTCTGGTTTTGCATTTTAAGGAGCCTTCTGAAGAGTGTTGAATGAAGCTTGGGAGCTCGGGAAACTAAGCCAACCTTTCCGTTAAAAATAACCAACCTATGTGATATTGTTGTTGAAGGCATAATGAATTAACCTGCATATGTTGGAAACTCACTGTATGTGGTAGAACCCGCCCTCATGACCACTTAGTTGATTGGCTCATTAATACCACAGTTGTGATTAGCTGTAATTGTGGTATACGAGCCAATCAAACACCTTGTAGCCCAGCCATTGCTGTTCAATGTGGAACAGCAGAGCGATTATTTGATTGGTTAGTATACCTTCATGCCAATTGGCAATAATTGTGGTATACTAACCAATCAGAACTCGTGTAGCGGAGCCAAAGCTGTTCAATGTACAGAGGAACAGTGTGCTAGTTCAGAGGTGAATGCGACACGTTCCACATAATCTGGAGCACTTGGCTGCCCAGGATTGTACTCTATGGGGAAAAATAATTTAGACCCACATAAACATGCTGTAACCTCTGCCTTCTCAAGGTGGATTAAAGGAACTTTAATGTGTTCAGCCTCAGTAAAGTTCAGTTTTATATTTTCATTTGATACTTTACCTGCTCATGTGAATGAATGCAGCCTTGTACCATGCTTTTCACAATAGTCATTGTTCAAATCAGTAAATATTTCCAGAGAAGCAAGGACTCTTAACTTCAAGCCATATTAGAAAGGTGTGTGGCAAGATGGAAGGAAATGCACAGCCATAAGAAACATGAGGACAGCTTACAACCATTGGCCTTACTTAAAGTTACCTTGTTAGAGGAAAGCAAAGACAACAAAACAAATGTAAAGCACAGAGATTCGTTATAATTCACCTCAAACATTAGCATATTTTGCAGTGCTTTGGCATTCATCATTACCTTTCTGGATAAGTGTTTCTGCCAGCTCTGTTTTATATATCTGTTTTTTTTTTGTTTGTTTTTTTGTTATTAGTCCTATTAACAGAAAACATGCAACAACCAGTGGAGAATATGAGGTATAGGATATAGAACAAAAGGTGTGTCTCTAGTAGCAGAGACAGGAAGGAATATCCAGGGCAAGTCAGTAGGTAGTAAGGAGGAACTGGCTGTCTGTGAGAAAACTAGTTTAACAGGATATGTCACTTCAAGCCTGGGGCACCTTACACCCTTCTCTCAGGCAGATGAAGGCTCAAAGACACCATGACATTAACTGAACACAAAATAGAGACAAAATAACCCTGAAGCAAATAAAAATCTTTCACTGTCACTGAACTCATTTGAGGTGGCTCTTACTAGAAGTCAGTAGAAGAGGAGTCATGCTGATGTGCCGGTAACAAGATTCGGCTAAAATTCACAGACACAAGTCTGTATATCATATCTGTTATTGAAAGACTGCTGTAGAAGAAAGCACATGGTTCATAGGATGCTAACTATCAGCTACCGCAGAGGGCATGCATCCACTGGTTTAGAAAATCAAGGCATATGTGACTTTAGAATTAGAAATGTATAGTACCAGGCCCTAAAAACAGCAAAGAACAGAGTATAGCAATAGCCCGTGTCCCTCTACAAATTCATACAGACATGCCTTAAAGGAAAACTCTGTGTTAAAACTAAAACTATCAGTGTTTTCAGTCTCTCTGTTTTCTGAGTTATTTTAACACCTCAAAATCACCCTGACTGTTTCATATAGAATTTTAATATGTTTTCTACAAAATGGCTGTCAATGGGGCTTGAAATATCAACATGATCTTATTTCAGTTCAAGCCTTTCTCTTTCCCATAATCCATTTCAAGTCTGCTTTATATGAGTCATGCTAGACATAAAGAAGTTGTAGAGTATTCCCATGCCATTGACATGTAATGGGTTTAGTGTCAGTCACTGTCATCTTATATACCTTCTGTAACAGGACTGCTTATTTTATATCTTGAATCACCTTCATTTGGGTGTATCCCAGGGCTTGTTATACAGTGTACTAAGGAGTTATACAGCTGCAACCAAAACAGTTACTAAATTGCAGGCCTTTGTTCAAAGTATCTTTTGTAGTCCAAAATAAATTAACAGCCCTACCCCTACACTTTGGTAAATTTCTGATACTTTACAAGACTTACAAGAAAATATTTTCTGACTTTTCTCTAAATATCAAAAACATCTTTGATACTACATTTAAGTCATCTTAAAATATAAAGTACGATAAACAAACATTTAAAATTTAAAGTTTAGCATTTAAAAACTGTGACGCTGCTTGTGTAAATTTGTCAGAAGAGGTGCAACTGCCTTTGAACCATTGACTGATCTAATTGCTGTGCTTTGCTGTGAAAGGCATGGCTACATTGAAAGCAGCTGTGAATCAGTCTAGGTTCTCTACTTTTCTGCAATAAAGACAATGAAAAACAGTTTCACACCTCTCTGTCTTGTTTACAGCAGCCAGAGTTTCTGACAACAACTTTCTCTGTGTCTGCGGTATGTCATGCTAGTGTAGAAAAAAAAACCTCTGCAACTTATGTTTGTAGTTAGGCTTAAAAAAGTGGATGGTCTTTCCCTTCATTTGATATCAAAGTGAGGAAATAAAAGTTTTATAACGTACAAGCAGGTTTAGGCTCCTACACAGTACTAGAATCATATTATAGGGAAAAAGGCAACACAAGAGTTGAGTTAAACTGTAGGAGAAGGTGGAGTTTTCCTTTAAGAACACCCATTGGGAGAACTAGGTGGGAACAGCCTGATTCCAAGAGTGTCCCAGGAGGCTGATGTGGATGAGTGAATCTCAGGAAAGTACAGTTGTGTACTCTTACCATAAATGTAGGTGTTTGAGTGTGTTCGCTGTTGCAGTCATGACTGTAGGGTTTTTCCTGCCAGCAGCAGCCCTTGATCGGCCAGAATCCCAAAGTCTGGATTGGGCATCAGCTGAGGTCTTTTTTATCCTGACGTCAATGCGCCAGGAAGTATAAAGACCTCAGCCGACGCCATTACCCCAGTTTTTCTTGCCCCAGATGTCAGGTTCTCAAAACCTCAGCAGCCAAAATACCTCATAACAGACAATACTCAAAGAAAAAACAAAAGAGGGGGTAGGAGGGAGGGTAACTCAGACTGCAACAGTGAACACACTTGAACATCTACATTTATGGTAAGAGTACACAACTGTACTATGTCCTTCATGGTTCACTGTTGCAGTCATGACTGTAGGGTTGAGTCCCAAAGCTAAGAAAGGGTGGCTGGAGGAGAAACAGAAAGAGCTGCCCCAAAACTTTGCAAAACCGCAGAAGCAAAACCGGCCCTAGATGTAGAATAGAGAGGGAGGTTGTAATGCTTAGAAAAAGTATGCACAGAACTCCAAGTAGCGGCCTCTAAAATATCCTTGGTAGGAACCCCACAAAGAAAGGCTGCTGAAGTAGCAGTAGCCCAGGTAGAATGAGTCCTAATATTAACAGGAACTGGATTGCCATGAAAAGAGTAACAGAACTTGATGCAGTGGGCAATCCACTTAGAAATAGTTTGCTTAGTGATTGCTTTCCCTAGAACAGTAGGAGCATAAGCAACAAACAATTGGTCAGATTTCCTGAATATCTTGGTCCTGCCCAGGTAAAAACGAAGCTGCCTGTGCACATCTAAAGAGTGCAAAAGACTTTCTTCCTCACTTTGAGGGTTAGGATAAAAAGTAGGCAAATTAATAGTCTGATTCAAGGCCACTGCTGAAACCACCTTAGGCATAAAGGTGGGATTAGTCCTTAGGGAAACCCTGTCCTGATGAAAAATAATGAAGGGTTCCACAGCCATGAGTGCTTGCAATACCGAAATTCTTCTAGCAGAGGTTATAGCTAAAAGAAAAGCAGTTTTCCAAGACAAAAATTTTAAATCCGTGGAAGCTGCAGGTTCAAAAGGAGACAAGATTAATTTTCCCAAAACATAGTTAAGATCCTAAGTGGGAACAGATGCTCTTATAGGGGGCCGAACATTCTTAGCCCCTCTAAGAAATTGTTTAAGTAATGGATGAGAAAAAATTGGAGGATCCGTATTGTAATGTGCAGAAATAGCAGAAGCAGGAAGCTTGATAGATGAAAAAGATAGGCCCATATGTAACAACTCTGCCAGATACTTTAAAATCAGAGGAATGGTCGGAACAGCAGAATCACCACCTTGGACCTGATTCCAGGAGCAAAATCTTTTCCATTTACCTGCATAAAATTTCCTAGTGCTGGGCCGTCTAGCTTCAAGGATTACATCCATTACCTGTTTGGAAAGAGTAGAGGTGTTTACAGACCCTGGATCCACCAGGCAGCTAGATTCAGAGTTTTGACATGACTGTGCAGGATCCGGCCATCCTGTTGAGACAGTAGATGAGGGATTTGAGGCAGAATCCAGGGAGGCTCCTGAACTAGGTTCATCAGAGTGGAATACCAGAATTGTGGATGCCAATTGGCCAGTAAAATCATTTGCGGTCTGCCCTGTTTTATCTTCAGAAGTACCCAAGGTAGAAGAGGAAAAGGAGGAAAAGCATATACTGAGAGGTGTTTCCAACTGAATGAGAGGGCATCCACTTGCCATGCTAGTTTGTGGTAGGTCCTGGTGCAGAATGTTGAAAGTTGATGATTCTGTACTATCATCTTGAATATCCGAACATCCAACATCCATTCGTGTGGATCTGAAAGTGTCCTGCTTAATCTGTCTGCCAGAGTGTTGTCTTTTCCTGGCAGGAATTGTGCCTGTAAGTGGACTCTGCAGGTCAGTGCAGTGTACCACAGAGCCATGGCTAACCTACACAGGGGGTAAGAGTGAGAGCCCCCCTGCTTGTTTATGTACCACATCACTGTAGTGTTGTCTGTCTTATCAACAATTGCCCTGGTAGAAGAAAGTCCCTGAAGGCTATCAGAGCATTCTGTACAGCGAGCATCTCCTTCAAATTTATGTGCAGGTGAATTTGCTCCTTTGTCCAAACACCCTGAAGACATCTCCCATGCATGTGGGCTCCCCAGGCATAATCTGAAGCATCCGTGTCAGAACTTGGCTGGTTGGTGGAGGACAAAAAGGCCTCCTCTTGTTCTGAAGACAGGCTTCGGCCCGCCAAAGAAACTCTTGCTGTAGACAAGGCAAAATCGTGATCGCTGTTTCCAAACTGTGGTAATGCTGAGACCACACACTCTTGAGGTACCACTGTAGTTTCCTCATATGCAGTCTTGCATATGGCATTAGGAGAATGCAGGAAGCCATGTAACCTAAAGCCTGCAGAACCTTTCTTGCAGTCAGCTGTTTCATTGAAGCCAGGTGTTGGAAAGAAGAAGCCAGTTGCGCTTTTGTGTCTGGTGTCAAGGAAGCCATCTGGGTTGTATTACTCAGAAGAGCACCCAGGAAAGTAATCTGTTGTGTGGGCACCAGATTTGACTTCTTTAGATTCACTGTGAATCTGAGGTACTGTAAAAGATGCTGCACAAAAGCTAGATGCTGAAGTAGAGTGCCTTTGTCGTCCGCTTGAATAAGACAGTCGTCCAGATAAGGGTATATTTGAATCCCCTTCTGTCTGCAAAATGCCATTACTGGTGCCAAGCACTTTTTAAAGACCCTGGGTGCAGTAGATAAGCCAAAGGGCAGCACAGAGAACTGGTAATGCTTCAAGCCCACTTTGAATCTCAGATACCTTCTGCACTCTCACCTTATAGGAATATGCAGGTAGGCTTCCTGTAAGTCCAGAGTCACCATCCAAGCATTCTTGCCCAACATAGGCAGCAGCTGCTGCAGAGTGAGCATCTTGAATTTTGGTACATCTAGGAAGGTGTTTAGTATGGAAAGGTCCAGGACTGGTCTCCACAAATTTTCCTTTCTGGGAACCAGGAAAAGTCTTGAATAAAAACCTTGCCCTATTTCTAAATTTGGTACCAATTCTATGGCCCTCATAGCTAAGAGGGACTGAACCTGCAGTTGTGCCTCTGCCCATTGATGATTCGGCAGATCTGGCCAAATGTTTGGTCTTGGCAAGGTGTGGAAATGAAATCTGTAACCTCTTGAGACTATGTCCAGAACCCATTTGTCCCAGATTATGCGGTCCCAATTTTGATAAAAAAGAGAAATATTTCCTCCCAAATGTGCTTCCAGGAGAGGAGCCCCTGGAACCAGAAAGGGAGAGTCATAAAGACTGTTTCCGGTAGAGTTGAGACTTATCTTCACCACCTTTGGGAGAGGGGGCAGGCCACTGCCTATTCCTAAAAAGGGTTTGTGCCTGTCCCCTACCTCTGGAATGCCTGAATCTGCTTTTCTGAGGCCTGTCCAAGCTCGGAAAGGACCAAGGTTTAGCTGGCCAGTGCCTGCTAAATCTAGGAGGTCTAGATCTCTTTCTAGGTTGCACCTGTAGAAAATCCTTAACCGTCTGCATAGATTTGGATTTGTCCTCCATTTTCTTTAATACCTCTTCAGCTTTGGCCCTAAACAAAACATTGTGCTGCAAAGGGGCATCCAAAAGTTTGGCTTTAACCCTGATCCGGCAAGCTTTGTTCCTTTAATCAAGCATGTCTTCTAATAACTGCGCCAGTTGTCGCAGCCCTACAATAAGCTTCCAAAGAATCAAAACCACAATGCAGGGTATGTTTACCCACTTGTTCAATAGCATGCAATAAATCCTGTAATTCCTTGTCATCCACACCAATAGAAACAGCTGACATCTTTTGTTTAAATACAGACAAAAGGTATTGCTGATACTTTAGCATATGAAATTGACAGTTCAAAGCTCTAATAGACAATGCAGCAGAAGTATAAACTTTTTTACTCCATCTTTCCAAAGCCCTGGACTCTCGGTCAGAGGGAATAGGATGTTTAGCAGAGGCCGCCTTAACACCCTTATGGCCCTGAGAAATTGTTTCTGGATCAGGTGAAAGATTCTTAAAAAGAAACTGGTGAGAATCTGGAACCCTATAATACCTATCTGGTTTGACCGGAGTAGGGGTAAAAGAATCAGGAGAGAGGGAAGCTTCTGAAAAAACATCATCTACAATGTCCAATACAGGAGGAATAGCAAGAGGCTTATGCTGAGGGAGAAGAAGAAAATCCCTAAGTCTTTTCTTGGTGTCAGACAATTCCTGCCCTTCCCAGTGAAAATGCTCCCTCATATCATGCAAAGTTTCACCAAAAAAATAATCCTTGGGAGGAGAGGCTGAAGGAAAGGAATCTTCCGCATCAAAATCCTCATAAGGAGGAAAGGAACAATCCTGCTCAAGGGAAGAAGCAGAAGAAACAGAAATTTGGTCTGAAGAATCATAATCGGACTGTAATCTAGGCTTTTTGTCAGGAGGGGAATGAGAACCCCTGATCATAGATAACAAATCTTCAGCCATCCTAAGCATCTGCCTTTGAGGCCTAGGACCCTGATCAAAAGGCATCTGTGCTTGACATTTCTTTTTAGCTTGAGCCGTAGTCATTGTCTTAGAATGCAAAACTGAATCCATATTTACATGAAGCTGTGAAGGCCTGAAAACTCCCTCAGAAGCCGATACCTGCCTACCGGCTCTAGACCCAACTGAGGGAGTAGTATCCGAAGGTCCATTCCCTGGCAATTCTGAAGGCCCCATCAGCTCCACACCAGAGTTGGTACAGGCAGTTGGTTCAAAAGAGGTGGGAGACAGGGGCTGCAAAGGCACCTCACTGACGACCGACGAACCAGCAACTGGCAATAATTGAGTAATATCCTCTGCTTTGGACCTCAGAGGCCTGTCTTTATCTTTGCACCTCTTACACACACTAGAAGCCAGAAAAGAATCCGAAGACATATGATAATTAAACCTTTTACCAAAATAGTAGAAGGCAAAGTTGTACCTACGCCTAATAGTACGCTGATTAAATCTAGCACAAAACCCACATATAGCAACTTCGTGGTCATGCCCCAGGCAGGGAATACAATAAGAGTGAAAATCCCTATGAGGTATTTGTTTCCCACAAGAAATACAATTATTAACTTTTTCTGACATCTGACTGGAGCAAGAAAAAGACCTCCCCAATGGGGTACTTATCTTAAAAAATGAAAAATCCTGGAAGTAAATTCAAAAACACACAGGAGTGGGCCGACTGGCATCAGCGAACTGCTCAGGGCACCGCGCGGCAAGAAAGACTGGGGTAATGGCGTCGGCTGAGGTCTTTATACTTCCTGGCACATTGACGTCAGGATAAAAGCGACCTCAGCTGACGCCCAATCCAGACTTTGGGATTCTGGCCGATCGAGGGCTGCTGCTGGCAGGAAGAACCCTACAGTCATGACTGCAACAGTGAACCATGAAGGACATCTTTGAAATGCTGCATTAATTGCCTCACTTGGAAAAATACAGCAATTAGAAGGTGGGCATGCATATAGTCAAGTCTTAAGAAACACTAGAGTTTAGTTAAGCAAGTCAGAAATAACCCAGAGCTGAAAACAGTACCTATTAGCACAGTAAATTTCACTGACCATAACTGATCTCCCTTTAGATCACTTTGGCTACAAATTGGTGATCATCTCTTGTTCATGATTTTAACTCAGACATACTTTTCAGCAATGAAAATGCTGTGATTTACTTGTCTGATACTACGCTATGCACACATGCATTTACTTTTTGTTAGTCACGCTCCACGACAGTCAAACATCACCAGGAAAGAAAATAAAGTTCAGCCAGCTCAGGTGGTGCACAAGGACAGACCTCGACCCTTGACTGCAACCTTGGTGAACTGGGTTTTATTAGTGGGCTCAGGGAGTGGAGCTGCCAATGAGAGTGGTGGAGAAAGAGTGGCTATTAATAGCTAATCTGTCCCAGAAAGAAGACGTGGATTGAGTTCTACTGTTAGAAGTGCAACCTGGTAGAAGGGCTGGAGCTGTGACTCAGTAACAGGGAATCACAGAGAAGCAAATCCATCCAAGAAAATACATGTGTTCTAGCTAGAGAAATACAAGCACAGCACATTGCATGTTGACAAACAAGGGCTAGGGAAGCATAGCACAATAAAAACTCTGAGTTACTGTGGATAACAGCATGTTAGAATATGACTCTCACCTCTCTCTACTTCCGGCCATTGAAAAGAAGTGTGCTGGGAAAGGTAAAACTGTGCCTGCAAAAGTGAGAAGAAAGAATGTGGTTGTTTTAGGTGCTAGGCTAAAACAGGAATAAATGAATAAGTAGGGAGGAGAAAAAGCTTTAGAGTCAAGCATGATGACCTTGCAAAACAAAATAAATGATCACTACAAGTATAAGAACATGGAACACACACTACTCCATGTACTTAGTGTGAGAAGATTACATGATCAGCTGAGCAAGCAGCTATTCACACAGTTACTTGCTGCAGCTACCGTCAGTAGTGTAGTAAGATCTGGGAGAAGGGATAAGTTGCCCAAGGTGCAAATTGTTGGGTGGGGCATGATTGAGAGCTTCTTTCTGTACTGAAATGCATTTTTTTGCTCTTCACTTGAAGAGCTAAAAGGGTGGGGTGCAAGTTTGTGCAACCAGAACAGGGAGCTAGACGTACCAACTATGGCTCTGGCTATCATTCCTCATTTCATCCTGTCACAGTCTTAGTGAAAGAAAAATATGCTAGATACCTAAGAAGTAGGCAGAAAGTAGCTAGAAACTAAAAAATAACCATGTGATACTGCACTATGGTAATTTGTCAGCTTCATGTTGGTTATACTGCATCAGTAAACAACTAACCAGCTAATTTCTTTCTTATTTCAGTCTCGCTCACCTTCCCCCGGATTTACTAATATCTTCCATGCAGGACTAATCTAGTCCTGCACGGAAGTGGCAGTTTAAGAGGAGGATGCAGCGCGCCATATATTTTAATGCAGGCGCACTGCCTCAGCTCAAAATCCTACACAGAGCATGGACGACTGCAGGGGGCTTGTCTGAGAGCAGAGCTCTCAGAATAAACAAGCCCCTACAAAGTAGAACAGAAGAAAGTGTAAATAAATGAGCGAGACCACCATAGGTGTCCGCAGATCCCCACCAACAGTCCCCACATGTTCAACAGCAACAGTGCATTTAAATAAAATTAAGAAACCCTTTTATTTATTTTTTTTTAAAACCCCAAGTACAGCTAACCATAGGTGCACAGGTTTGCCCATCGTTTAGCTATGGTTAAAGCAGCTGAAAAGGTTGAAGAGGAAAACAAAAGGACTATATATGCAAATGAGGCAGCACAGCAATAGTGCAGCGGTTAGAGCATCCGCCTAACGAACAGGCATTCCCAGTTCGAGTCCCACTGCAGCACATATCATTTTCCATGTGAAATCTTTTTGCCATATAACCTATATAATAACATTTAAATGTGAGCTGGAGTACTGCATTAAATGCACATGTGAAGTGTCAGTGTCATAATGAATAAAGCACTAGTAAGCAGGTTTAAGCACAAATAAGCAGTAGTAAACATGCTTAAGTGCATTTGCGTGGGGTTACCAAAAGAATAATCCTTGGGAGGAGAGGCTGAAGGAAAGGAATCTTCAGCATCAGAATCCTCATAAGGAGGAAAGGAACAATCATGCTCAAGGGAATTGCCTACACAGATTAAGCAAAGAAGAAGCTAACTGAGTGTAAGAAACTGTAACCAGAGGTTAGCAGTGCTTGCCATTGCTCAAACCCACGCAAACCCACTTACAACTGCTTTAAAGTGCCTTATTCACTCTGTATCCAATGGCCCATGTTCTGCCCAGCAACAAAATAAACTGCCTCTGCAAGGTTCAAACCCAGGACCTGGTACACTATAGTGACAGTAGTTAACCACTAAGACATTATAGTAACAGATAAGAACGAGGTATCAGCAAACTAATACTCACCACAGGAAAATCAAACCAAATGTGAACTGAACCTATGTACAGTGTGAAGTGGTATAACCTGCTACATAACATAAATATGCGAACTGGAGTACTGCAGTAAGCATAGATTTGAGGTGTTATTGTAATAAAGTGTAAAAGTCCCCAGGTCCCCATACAGTGTATGCACACATGAATCACGGATACTAGACACATTTATAACCTGTAATGAAGAATAAATCATTGCCAAATGGCAAACATAGTGCTTATTTACTATTAAGCAATGCTAACTGCAGCATAGCTCAAGTTAGTAAGTGTAAGCAATGTGTAGGGGAGTATTAAATAAAATCAAGAGATTAATACACAGGAGGTTCAGGTTCAAAAGTTTACTAGTGTACACCAGGAGGCAAAAAACGTACAAGTACAGAATTTTGTCTGACATGAAACAGGAAGTACACAATTTTTATAGTTTCTTAAATTCAAGTTGTGCCCACCTTACTGATGTGGTTAGTCACAGGGCATCTACATCACTTTAGCTTACATTATTCTATTCATTAAATAATGCTGATGCTGCATATTAAAAAAAAGTTTTCCTCTGGTAACAATACGGCCTTGCTTACCACCTGGTCACACATAATGTCTCTCTGTAAAGTTACTTCTTCAAGGTTTCAGACTAGTTCGAATACAATAGCAGATTCAGTCTTCTAATACACTTCTTTGTTCCCCTGTAACACTTTCCCAACAGCTGCGTGTTATCTAGTAACACATGCACGAGGCCAAATCATCCCAGCAGGAAAGAGCAGAAGATTTCATTATTTCACATATTTAATTTCCTGACCCAGCAGATAATCACTTGTGAAAAGCATAAACATTAAAACTTGCTGAGCTAGCAGCTTCCAGGGTCAGAGGCCAACTTGCAACAATCCACACTGCAGTTTCCAAACCTTCTTGTAATTACATATGAATTCATTATTTTTGTTATATCATTAATAGAATAAAATGCATTACATACTACTTTGCTTTTAAACTAGCACTTCACATATATTCAAATACATATTTCTCTAACATTTTCCCTCCTATTAATACTTTTTATTCTATTTTGAAGAATGCATAATGTTATTTCGTCTTCTAACCTCTTCCACTAAGGATTTTCAGCTAGGTGAGTCATTTGATCTATACTTCAGAAAAAGTTTTCATCTGAGATCAATTTTTCAATCTCAATATCTTGGTACAAAGTTTCAGTAACAGATACATCAATAAAATCTTTGATTAATCTTTTCATGCAGGAAATTCCACAACAAACACATGCTCCTAATAGGAGTAAACCCACACAAATAGCAATCAGAATATTCATTAGGATGGAACCCCACCCCCAAATAGATTCTGGAAGAAGTCCATTAGTGGGTTTGGGCCTGGTTCAGTCATGGCTGATACCTGCTGAATTACCTCTAGGTGGTTGTTAATTTCATGCCTGTTGTCCGGAATGTACGCACAGCATTCTTTTTTGATAAGCGCGCACGTACCACCTCTCGCCGCTAGGGTGAAGTCAAGAGCCATTCGATTTTGTAGCACAACAGTTCTCATTGCATTCAGTTCATCAGTCACCAGTTCTAGGGCAGAAAAAGTTGCATTACTATTTACTTCGAGAAGTTTCGACAGCTTCCTCAACTCTCAGATTGATTTGACTGCTCCATATACTGTGAATATTCCTGCCCAAGATATAACACTGTCACTCAAGTCCATATGAGACAATTTGCTTTTGTCCTTTATGGTATTATGGTCTTTCCAGCCAGCTTCTATCCATCCTACTGGATTTACAGGTTTCTCAACTGGACCTTCAGGCTTTCGGGCTGCTTCTCTCACGTTTCGTATCTTACCCAAAGGTAATTCTGCAGTATGTCTTATAGCCGGAACCAGATAACCCAAAAAACAACTGCCGGACCACTTCTCAGGTAGCCATTTGTATGCTTTTTTCCCACAAATAAAATAACAATTTTCTACTTTAGTACTAATACGCATTAACCCTGCATGAAACATTTTCTGGTCTATAACTGACAATTGTTTAAATAAAACAGGATTTTTGCAAATTTTATTCATGGTTGTTTTCATTGAGTTCAAATATGAGTCATAATTAGTATTGCAAAAAGTATTGCCATTACTAGTCTTAATATAACACCGATAAGATATCGTTATATTACAATTGCTCCAGCCCACCTGGAGAGTATCATTTTTATAGAAACATACAATTCCCTTTTGTGTGACAGGTAAAAATAAAGCTATTTTGTCCTGTGATCTCACAGTCCCTGTGTCAAAAAGCAGATTTTCCCAAGTCTCATTTATCCCCAGTGGGACAGCGGACATTAACAGTCCTCCATATGCTGTTGGTATAGCTGTACAAACCCAGCAATTTGAAATGTTCATAGTCTCTGCATATACACGCTTCATGGCTAGGTATGTTAAAATTTGGATGCCAGTCTATAGATGTTTTGTCACGTCTTCCCACTTTTACTTGTGTGGTTGAGTGTAGAAAAAACCACAACAAGAAGAAAATTGTCACAATTATGGTTAATAAATGTATACTCAACAAAATGATTATGCAACATCTCTGGGGTTGATCTGCATTTCTATTCGCTTTGTTCTTGGCCATTTTGCCCTTGTTGTATATCAGTCACAAAGTTTTTATCAAGTTGAAAGTTCTTTACCAGTTTGCAGTTTGTCAAATGGACCCAGGACGTCCTCTCAGCCACTCTGACTGCAGTAGGCATTGCCAACAGTACCTGGTACGGTCCTTTCCACTTTGGACTCGCCCAATTCTTCCTCTTTGTCACTTTTAACCACACCCACGTTCCCGGAGCCAGAACTGCTTCCACCGGTCTGGTCTGTTCTTTATCTGAAAAAGAGTTAAACTGCAAAACAGATTTATTTGTTAACAGTTTCCTCATATAACTAGCTAATGAACTGTCAGCCTTTTGCTCTGCAGGCATGAGAGCTTTCCACTGAGGCACATAATATGCTCTCCCAAAAAACATTTCAAAGGGCATCAACCCCTTCACATTTGGAACTGTTCTCATACTCAGCAGCGCTAAAGGCAAACAGTATATCCAATTCTTCTGGGTATCCTCAACTAACTTCCTAAGTTTGTTCTTCAGGACCCCATTGTACCTTTCCACCAGTCCTGCTGACTGTGGGTGGTAGGCACAATGGTTTTTCAAGGAGATTCCGAAAAATCTTCCAAGTTGCTGGATGGTCTGGTTAACAAAATGTGTGCCATTGTCACTATAAATCCTTTTCGGAATGCCAAACCTAGGGATTACTTCTTTTATCAGGGCTTTCGCCACTGTTGCTGCATCCGGATTTTTGGTTGGAAAGGATTCTACCCATTTAGAAAACATATCTACAATGACTAGGCAATATTTTTTCCCTTCACACTTATTCAATTCTATGAAATCCATACAAATATTATGGAACAGATATGGTGGTATAGGAAAACTTCCTTGCTTAGGTTTAAATGCCCCTTGTGCATGGTGCTTGTTACAAGTATGACAAGCTGCACAAAATTTTTTTTGTGTAATTTGTGAATCCATATGTTTGGAATATTCGGTTTACTAACTGTACCATCCCCCCTGTTGAGACATGGTACTGCCCATGGCTCAACAAAGCTGCATATCTAAATAAATTAGACGGCAATATCGTTTTTTTCTCTTTGGAAATGTACAGTCCATTTTCAAGACCTGCGCCTTGTTTTTCCCATTTTTGTTTTTCTGCTTTTGTAGTAAGCATCTGCATTGTTTTTAACATGTCTAAATTTAAAATCTCAGAGGGTTGTAATTCCTCATTCAAAAGTAAAGTTTCTGAGTCTGAGGCCGCTTGCTTTGCAGCTGCATCAGCTCTTGCACTGCCTTTTGAAATCCTATCCTGTTGTTTTGTATGAGCTACACATTTGCAAATAGCTACTTTAGTAGGTAACTGGATAGATTCTAATAATTCCAAAATAAATTGCGCATGATTAATTGGTTTTCCACTAGATGTTATCATTCCCCTATTTTTCCATTATTGCGCAAATACATGCACTGTAGAGAAAGCATACTGACTGTCAGTATACCTGTTTATATATTTGTCTTTTGCTAAAGTACATGCTCACGTTAAAGCTATCAATTCTGCTGCTTGTGCAGACAAGTTATGTGGTAAGGGTTGGGCTACTAAAATTTCAGTGTCTGTAACCACTGCATACCCCACTAGATTCTTCCCTGTAGGGCCCCTTCTGCATGAGCCGCCCACGTAATATGTCACCTCGGCATTATCCAAGGGCATATCTGTGAGATCTTGTCTAGGCAAGGCTAACTGTTCAATTTCCTGCAGGCAGCTGTGCGGTGTGCCATCTGCAGGAGGTGGGAGTAATGTTGATGGATTTAATGTCGTACATCGTTCAATTGTCATATGGGGTTGGCTCAGCAGTATAGTCATACATGAAAGATGTCTAGTAGGAGAGAGATATGCTACTTTTTCCTGCAGTAAAATTATTGCAAATGCATGAGGCACTCTCAATGTGAGAGGGTGGAATAATACCACTGAGGCCGAGGCCTGTACTGCCATTGCAGCTGCAACCACTGCTTGTACACAGTGAGGCAAAGATTGCACCACTGGGTCTAACTGTGATGAATAATAGGCTATGGGGCATTGCTTATCCCCATGTTGTTACGTCAGCACTGATGCCATATATCCTTGCTTGCAATCTACAGTCTGAAAGAACCGTTTGTGATAATTTGGGAGTCCTAAAACTAATGAAGAAGCTATCAACTGCTTCAACCTGCAGAAAGCCGTTTCTGCTTCGGGTGTCCATTGTAATAAATCTTGTGCTGCCATTGGTGTTTTATATATCAAGTCAGTTAGTGGAGCAGACTCCAAGGCATAGTTTGGTATCCAACTCCGACAAAAATTAGTTGTCCCCAAGAAGGACATCATTTGCTTCTTGGTTGCTGGTTTGGGTGCTTGTAAAATTGCTGTCTTTCTATCCTCGTCTAATATCCTACCTTCATTGGATATCACATATCCTAGGTATCTAACTTGCTTTTTCCAGAGTTGTAACTTACTTTTGTTCACTTTGTGTCCTTCTGTTGCTAAGAATTTCAATAGCGCTATAGTATCTTCCCTGCATTGCTGCTGGGTGGGGGCTGCTAGCAAGATGTCATCTACGTAAAGCAGAATTTGACTACCTCCTGGTGGGGTAAACCCTGCCAGGTTGCTAGCCATTTCTTGTGCAAATATTGTTGGGCTCTCACAATATCCCTGTGGTAGTCGAGTATAGGTATACCTTTTACCCTGAAATGTAAATGCAAACCAGTATTGACTATCAGGATGTATAGGTATTGAAAAGAAAGCATTACTGATATCTACCACAGAGAAATATTTCTGTTGGGGCTTTAAGTGATTTAACAAAGTATGTGGGTCTGGCACCGTGGGTGCTCTGGGTATCACTGCATTGTTTACAGCTTGTAAATCTTGAACCATCCACCATTCCCTGTTTGCTTTTTTAACAGGAAATAGGGGTGTATTACATGGTGAATCAGGAGATTCTACTAGTACTCCTTCTCTGAGTAATGCTGCTATTATAGGCTTGATTCCTATTTCTGCATATTTCCTCAAAGGGTATTGTCTTTTCTGTGGCCTAAATGCTGACTTTGGTATAATTGTAACTGGTCCTGCTGTTCGAATAAGTCCTACGTCTGACTTGCCTGTTGACCAAAGAGTCGTTGGTATATCACATAAGGCTTTCTCTTCTTCTTCTAATAAAAATGCTAATCAGCTCTCCTCGCTAGATTGCAAGTGTACAGCCTGGTGAGTCTGTGTCAACCAATTCAACTTTTGTTTCTGTATCCCCTGTTCTGACAATTCTAAGTCAGTCTGTTTCTCCCAACTTGTTACCTTCTCTCCTAAGTCTGCCCATTTTACGTTTTTGTTTTTTGTCAAGCTGACATGTGGCAATCAATTTGATCTATATAATGCAAGGAATTCTTGAGGTAATGAACAGCTAACTACACTGTTCCCCTCAGTATCCCAATACAAAGTACGTAATACTAATCTAGTTGCACAATTTTTGAACAATTCTTGCTCGTATTCTCTATCAGGTCCTGGCATATTACAGCAGTATAGAGTACAGTGTAACAAATGCTGTCGATCAGTGTCAAGGGAGGGGGCTTTACTGATGGCTACGTTCATCAGTTCCTCGGTTACTGCCCCTGGACCAGTCGTAACTAGGTCCTGGCTGTACCAATAAAAAGTTTCACCCTCCGATCGCACCACAAAAGTATCCATTTGTCTCTGTGCCTCCATACCCTGCACAGTTGGAACTACTTCTATGCCAAATATCTGCATAAGGTCCTTACCCAATAGGTTCACTGGACATTTTGCAGAAACAACAATCTTACTTCTTTGAGTCATACCTGAAACAGGGTCAGTTATTGCTATATCATGGGAAAGTGGTTCCCGGTATAGCTGTCCATTCGCAGCTTTCACTAATATATAATCAGGTGATTCAGAATGTTCTGGTAGCTTGGAGGGGTGTATCAGGGTCCATGATGCTCCTGAGTCACACAGGAATTTGACTTCCCTTCCCTCCACCAGAAATGTAACTGCCGGTTTCGTGTCTGCTAAGTAGAGCTCTAGGCTCAATAATGCTAAATCCAGAATTTCACTTTCTTCATCCTCCATATCTACTTGCACTTCCTCTATTCCTTCTATCACATTTACATTTGTCCTCTGTTTATTAACTTCTCCTGATGATTTCTGACTTCTGCATGATGTATCTTCACTATCATATAGTCAGTCCTCATCTCCCTTGTCTTCTGTGATTACCTTTTTATTCTGTTTACAATCCCTCGCTAGATGTCCCTTCTTCCCGCACTTAAAGCATTCACCTCTCTTTTTCCTTTCCTCAAAATCTTCTGACCGTTTGTCAGACTGTTTATTTCCCTGGGCATTTTTCTTTCCCTTTTTGCCTGACTGTAACACAAATACTTCAGCTCCGTCTTCAGCAGTGAAGACTTGCGCCTTCTTTTTCTTCTTGCTATTAAAATGTCTTTCAGCATGTCTAGCATATTCAAGTAAGGCTTGTAGCCTACCTGTTCGATGGTCTATCATATGCTTCGTAATGAAGCTATTGATAGGTGCAATGCAACCTTTTAAAAATGCATTTTTCAATTGTTGCTCATACGGGGAATCATTCACTTGATTTTCAGGAACTGTCATACTGCTATGGTTATTAAAACATTCCAATAATCTAACATAGTACCCATCTATCGTCTCATTTTTCTGTTGTATGCATTGGTTAATGCAAGTCCAGTCTGCTCTAGGTTTCCATTTCTCAGAGATTCGGTCTGTAAGACCTTTCACTCTATTGTCTAATTCTGCGTCATTATGTGGGAGTGGTTTAAGCTCTGCATTACGAGGATTCCAGGTGCCACAAATCATGTGCCAGTCTGGACCTATAATTTGCCTTACTACTTTTTCTACTTCTTCCCCATTCAAGTGGTAACTCAACCTCATGCCTTGCAAATCTTCTAAAAATTTCGTAAAATTAACTTTCGGATGGGGAATTCCCTCAGTAGCTTTCCGGATATCCTCTAGTGTCCATGGTCTGTATACTAAGAGAGTTGGGTCCTGTCCTGCCTGTCCTGCCTGAGGATTTGGGACCTCTATAAGCGGACATATTTCTTCCTCATTCTCATCCTGTAGGTTTCTCTCTATTTGATATGATTCTGCGTCCCCATGTATTTTACGTGCTCGGGATCTAGTTTCAATAGCATCTCTAACAAATGGTTGTGGTCTCGCTGAGACCTCAGGATAACGTGGAGGCGGACCAGCCTGTCCACTTGCTTCATATCCTGGAAAAGGCAACGGAGGGGGCAGGGGAGGAGGAGCTGTTGCTATTACTATGTTATTATCTTCTTTGTCTAAAAATAATGCTTTTGAATTTTTAGTCGTCTGTTCCCTACGGTTTGCTTCCTCAATCCACCTGTGTGCCTGAGGAATGCCTAATTGGCGTTGCTTTTTTGCCTGACCTCCCGCATCGGATTTAAGTTGCTTAAGGAGTTTAACCAGTGAAGTTTTATCTAATTTACCATCGAATTCATATTTGTTAACCCAGTTCGTATAATACCTAACATTATCAGAACGTTGTGATTGCATATATTTTGCCTTCGTTAGGGCGGATCTCGCGATGTTTTAGTGCACTGATTTCCCATGTTAAAAGAAAATGTTGCATAACCCTTCTTATCACATGATACCAAAATTTCAGTTCCTTTTCACAGTTTATCTAGAATAACTTCCTACCGTATTCTGTTACCCTGATCTATGACCAAATACACAGTAATTCCTTTTGTCCCTGATCTGCATAACAAATCTTGACAACGATATTTACTGTAACCTAGTCCCTGATCTAAAACAGAAAAAAGGCAAAAATCTTCCTACCTGAGCCTCCGGTATTGAGCCGTCCAGGATCCGCTCTTCGGCCACAGATCAGAAAGTGGCCAGCCTCTTTAAACGACAATTCAGTCGGAGGTCTTTTCACCCAAGAAGAACCGTTTCGGTAACTTCTCCTGTGCAGTATTCGACCACCAGTAGACTCTGATCTGCAGCTGTCTGAGGGATTTCCAGCTAAGAAGGACCAAACTGTTAAATAAAATCAAGAGATCAATACACAGGAGGTTCAGGTTCAAAAGTTTACTAGTGTACACCAGGAGGCAAAAAACGTACAAGTACAGAATTTTGTCTGACATGAAACAGGAAGTACACAATTTTTATAGTTTCTTAAATTCAAGTTGTGCCCACCTTACTGACGTGGTTAGTCACAGGGCATCTACATCACTTTAGCTTACAGTATTCTATTCATTAAATAATGCTGATGCTGTATATTAAAAAAAAGTTTTCCTCTGGTAACAATACGGCCCTGCTTACCACCTGGTCACACATAATGTCTCTCTGAAAAGTTACTTCTTCAAGGTTTCAGACTAGTTCGAATACAATAGCAGATTCAGTCTTCTAATACACTTCTTTGTTCCCCTGTAACACTTTCCCAACAGCTGCGTGTTATCTAGTAACACATACACAAGGCCAAATCATCCCAGCAGGAAAGAGCAGAAGATTTCATTATTTCACATATTTAATTTCCTGACCCAGCAGATAATCACTTGTGAAAAGCATAAACATTAAAACTTGCTGAGCTAGCAGCTGCCAGGGTCAGAGGCCAACTTGCAACAAGCCACACTGCAGTTTCCAAACCTTCTTGTAATTACATATGAATTCATTCTTTTTGTTATATCATTAATAGAATAAAATGCATTACATACTACTTTGCTTTTAAACTAGCACTTCACATATATTCAAATACATATTTCTCTAACAGGGAGCCAATTCAATCTGTCTAGTGGTATACCTCTTTAAGCAGTGCCCAACCTTATGTAAGCAGGTGTGCCCATAGCGTAGCCTTTTCAAACCTGGCCAATCATGGGAAAGTGCGGGAAACTGGCCGTATTTAAACTCCACAGGTGGGAATACTTCTCATAACTGGTTGTAGCTTCCTACTGCAGGCAGAATGGCTGGTGTGGGTGAAGGCACTCGATTTAGAGTGCAGTGTTGGGGCATCCAGGAGTCAAAAATCATGGTATGGCTCCTGGTAAAAAACCATGAGCAGAGACTACTGCAGGGCCAGTACCAGGGCTCGCAGTATAAAACGGAGGCTTGGGACAGTCTCGCTCGTGACCTCACCAGTGCCACAGGTAACCCCCAGACTGGTGAGCAGATCAGGTACTACCATGCTGACATGAAGCAGCAGAGGGGGGATGTACTGGAACAGTGGATCCAGGAGTCTCAGCAGATGCCCAATGCCCCAGTACTGAGTAAGTACTCATTCTACTAAGTAGTAAATAATTGCCTAGCTTGTGTATACTATGGATAGGTATGGCTAAATATCACTGCATTTCTCTGACAGCTGCAGATGAGCGAGCTGCGAACCAGCAAGCCCATGGTGCTAGGCTGCAAAGGCTGCATCACGAGGCAGGTTATTATCAGTCTGCATGTACTGTCATAACAAATAAATATAAGAGCCTTAGAAAGTGTTGTACCAGTAGAAATAAATGTGTAATAGTCTGTGAATAAAGGTATAACACCTGGAGTGCTTCTGTTTACTCTTCCATCATATGTTGGTGATCTGTTCCATACTATAAATAGTACTGTCGTATCTTAAGCAGTGTCACCCACACCGTGGTATGCAGATAAAATGTGTATGAACTCCTGCATAACAATGTTGGAAGTGCCAAGAGGTCAGTTATATTGTACAAGTTAGGGAGACTTAGGAAACAGTCGAAAACGTTACATCAGTTCCTTGATAGCACAGTGTACTGTGATGTTAGCTATCCTTTTTTGTCACACACAGCAGGGGGTTGAATCCTGAGAGTGCTACTAAGTTGTATGCATAACCATACCCCACAACTGTACAGATTTTGTTACAATGTTCAGATAGAAAGCTGTATGCATAATTACACCCAACAACTGTACAGAATTTGCTAGAATATTCAAATTTAAAGTTGTATGCATATTCATACCCCACAACTGTTCCAGTCTGTCCAGCACGGCCAGATAAATGGCCCATATCACCAGCCTGGTACCCTGTTCCCCTGAAAATTCAGTGCGATGATCCAAGAAATGTAGGCAGCTGGCAATGACATATAACTGATAGTCAAACGTGTACATAATCAGAGAATGTATATGAAAACAAACATGTCATTCTAGCACCTCACCCAAAGTGTATGACAGCAATTCTCAACATATGTTGAATTAACACCTGCAGCCTGTCATGCCTGTATGTAAGACACGGGTCATGTATATAATAATCAATAAACATACCAGTGTACAATATAAGGCCATTGAGTAGTGTAATAATGCATGTAAGGGAAAGATCACTGCAGTGACTAAGAATGTTGTGAAAACTACAAGGATATATTAGTTGTTAATTGAACTCTTTCTCTCAACCCTACCATATGTGCAAAATAACCCAATGACACTCCTCAGCTGGTATGTGTACACTCCACACCTTTGTTGGGAAATATGACCTAATGTTTTTTAAATATTCACATTTGTTTCTGTGCATGTGCCGTGTTAAAATACACCCATATTGGTGGCCTGTTGCCATCAATGAAACCTGCATGTTCCTGTAATGGCCACTTTTGTTCCATACATACATGTGTTCTGCTTGCTCTGCAACTGTGTTACATCTGGTGTTTTGGGTTAATGGGAATACCTATACATGCTGTTATAACTAATCCTGAATGCTGTTGACTGTTACTAACCCATATCTGTCATAAACCTGTGACAACACAACTCGTATGGGAAGGCCAGTCCCAGCAGACCCACCCGTCAACACCTCAGCTGGCCATGGCAAT
Source organism: Protopterus annectens (assembly GCF_019279795.1). Taxonomy (NCBI): domain Eukaryota; kingdom Metazoa; phylum Chordata; order Ceratodontiformes; family Protopteridae; genus Protopterus; species Protopterus annectens. The sequence goes on from NC_056733.1 coordinate 1,710,292,729, forward strand.
GGGCACCAGCACATCTGGGGCCCAGCCTGGGACCTCCTCCTCCGTGGGCCCTGCACCACCTTTGGGTGGAACCACTGCAGGGGATGGGGTGCACCCCCCTCAAAGCGGGCAAGGAGGGGAACCTGTCACCTGTCAACAGGTCCAGGCCATGGTGCATAGGGAACTTGATTTGGAGTATCGAGACTGGCTATGCCAGCTTGAGGACTAAGTGGCACTATTAGAGGGTGAGCCTGCCCCTCCTACACAGCGCCCAGCACATCCACCTTTGGGGCCATGAAGGTGCAGTGGTAACTGCCCATGGGTAGGGACCTCAGTCTCACCGTTACAAGTTGGCAGCTCATGGGCTTGCAACTTCCAAACACTCCTCCCTGTCCAAGGTGTTTAACCCCCACCTGTGTCATATACCGGCCCTGTATGTGTCTTGTGTGTCTTGTCTAGTAACCTACCCAACCAGCCTTCCCAAATATACCTACTACCCCTCCCAACATCCCACTCCCACCTGAAAAAAGGGCAATCTGTTCCCACAAAAAAAATCACACCCCATACATAGCTGTCCATTTCGCACACATATCCACTGGACACATGTAATCTGGTCTGATTGGCATCACAATGAATTATTGTTGTCCTCACCTGTCTCCCAGGAGTTCAAGTATCCAAATCCACCTCCAAATACAGTTTATATGCACAGCTGTTGCTGTAGAAGAAATGGGCAGCTATGGACCTTCCCTACACCCTTCCTGCACATCCCTAGCTATTTTCCCTACTGTCTTTCCCTCTTTGTGCCCCTTTCTTCACCAGCCTCCTATCAACCCCTTTTTCTTTTCTTTTAAAAGAATTAGTGTGGGGGTAAGTGGAAGTAAGCACTTTTAAGCAGCAGGAGCTAACTGAGTATAAGAAACAGTAACCGTAACTTAGCAGTGCTTACCGTCACGCAAGCCCATGCAAACCTGCTTACAACTGCTCAAAAGTGCCTTAATCACACTGTATCCAATGGCACTTGTTCTGCCTAGCAACAAAATAGGCAGCCTCTGCTAGGATGAAACCCAGGAGCCTACACACTACAGCCAAAGTAATTTACCACTAAGCCATCTAAGATATACATATCCTTGATGTATTCACAAACATATCATCCAGCCCAGTCATTCAACAGTACAGAGAATGTATTCCAACATGTAGATGCATGTGTGTGAGCAAATATATTGTCTAAATGGTTGCAACATACTGATATATATATATATATATATATATATATATATATATATATATATATATATATATATTTATTTATAAAACATATAAACATGCACTTACATCTATAGATATATATATATGTCCATATCTACATGTCTAAATATATACAGCAGGTTTCATATATATATATATATATATATATATATATATATATATATATATATATATATATATATAAACATATAAGCATGCAATTGCTTACATCTATAGATATATATATGTCCATATCTAAATGTCTAAATATATACAGCAGGTTATATATATATATATATATATATATATATATATATATATATATATATATATATATATATATATATATATAAATATATACAGCAGGTTTATATATATATATATATATATATATATATATATAGATAGATATATATAAAACATGCTGTATATATTTAGACATGTAGATATGGACATATATATCTATAGATGTAAGCATTTGCATATATACGGACATACATCTGTAGATAATGGGGAAATAACAAAACATATACGTTCTCATGCAACGTTAATGGGGTTGAGAAGCCCCACACAATATATGTCTAGTACGAATAGGTATACCCCCCAGCCAAGCACGACTCCCCCCCCGTCATACAGTACCAAGTGTTGCAGATCCCATAACCGGGACCAGACACAACATGGCCATCCCTAGGATACATATACACAGACACATATATGCAGATACATATATATATATATATATATATATATATATATATATATATATATATATATACATATATGTGTATATATATATATATATATATATATATATATATATATATATATATATATGTGTATATATATATATATATATATATATATATATATATATATATACATATATATAGATATATATGTAACTACACATACACACATACAGGTTTGTACAGTAATATACATATGTAGTATGTGCACACAATATGGAGCAGCCAGTATTCCTACAGTCACCACCTTACCAACTGGAAATTGTATGAGCCACCCATACGAATGACATTCATAACCTACAACATATACCCACAGAGATATCAAAGGGTATAGCACCACACACAGGTGTGCATAAATGAATGCAAAAGCTTTGTTTGTGTACTATGACAGTTGTATATGCCATGTCATATAGCTGTTTAGACACTGACATTCATATGAACAGTGTAATGCAACTGTGAAACAGTTATAATAAGACAGTAGTCTGGAAAGGTTGGCATATGTTGCTGTCCAGGCTGAGGCCTTCAAGTAGTACATTAGTAATGTCAGACTGGGCCACAGCATCCCAGACAATCAACAGTACATAATGCAGATGTATAGGTCAGCAGCCTCTATCTACACTCTGTACACAATCCCTAGGGGGTACAGACCCCAGTTGACACAATGGGATGTATCTGTTACATAACAAGGCATACTTGACGCCATCACAATCATACTGACAAACAGAACATCCTGAATGGCAGGAGGCAGTAGGCCTGCATCTACCCAAGGTGGATTGTATGGTAAAGTACATCCAGATACCTTAAGGCAGCTTATCCCAGATACCCACACATGTTGTAACAGCCTAGGTTATTCATGGTGCATCCTTCTACACTCACTAATACTGGGCCATATACCACTGTTACATATACTGGCCTCTGGAGGGCATTAGGGCACACATCTATTGTGTAGGTGAAACGCACACATATATGGCCCCAACCCCCCAGTATGTGTGGGGAACATAACAGCAGTGGAGTGATGGCAGGAATGACAGCATGACATACACACAGCCCACTACATAACAACCCCTAACAGCATGTCATATGTCCAAAGCCTGGTATGTAGGTGGAGGACAGAGGCTGGAACACAGGCACATATGTGTAAATCTGTTGTCATACAGTAAGCAAGATATGTATATGTGTACATATCTATATGGATATATGTATACTTATTTATACATATATGTTCACCATATGTCCTGCACATGGAGTGGAGCCCTACCTCAGCCTCAATAGTCCCAACCTCTCAGTGCAAGGGAATGTCACGTATGTAGTACAGGTATATCTGTAGACTATTGCTACTGTAATAGGGATTGTCTTCACAGAAATGATGTGTGTGAGAGGCCACATCTGTTGTTAACATGTGCACCATTGGCTACTTACAGACATCCTAAGGTCATCATAGTACAGTACCACTGCTAGTACATTAACACTCCTGTGGACTACAGCTGCGATATTACCAATATATGTGGACAGTCTGACACACTCGGGTCAGTCCAGGGGTATACACAGAACCCCTTCATGCAAGACATGTGGACCAGGCCTGTCAATGTGGATGTTAACAGCCATGTAGATGGGTATAACACGTACATAATGGTATACATTTTCCCCATAGGTTATGCATTTATACACCCCTGTCTGTCCTGACACATAATAACTGCTGGTACAGAGGTGCCATGGCCACATACTATCCACTAGTTACTGACATACATCCAAACAGCATCCCACTGCTTTGTCTGACATACATGACTGTTATGGTGGCCAGGCAGCAGTACATGTGGGAAGTATCTGGACATGACATCTCACTGGATAAGTAAAGTAAGCGGCTAGGCATGTAACAAAGCACAGTGCAGGCTACAGGCAGACTGACACAACACTGGACTACATCTCCTTTGTGGGAATACACATATACCTGCATAGATAGCAGGCTCTACAGGCATGTTGCATCACAGAGTAACAGACACCTGTGTGAAAGTGCATAACCACAACCAATGTGAACACAGCCACATATGGTAAGCTAGCGTACTATTACAGTATATGGACTATCTGATGTACACCATCCTCATATGAGCCACTCGCACAACCCTACATATACTAGGCCACTACACAATGTGGTCCGATGGCTGTCTGTGGTTTGGGACATGTGTGTGTTTGGCCCTACAAACATGTAAGCTGATAGGGTGACATGCAGTGGAGCAGCATGTAACATCAGATAGAACAGGACCAAGAACAATGACATCTACCACAGTCTCTACACAGGCCGAGGTACATATGCACTATAGACACACTGTTGACAATTACCAGACTTGCCCATGCCTCAGTACTGTACACACAACTATAGAATGCCCAAGCTATGTCCTCAAATATAACCCCTACTATACATAACATGTGTAGCAGACATATCTCACTGGCTTGTTATCACATATGCTGTCAATGAATGTGGTGTACAGAACATATGCACCCCCTACTGCATGACATATGTACAAAGGTTGACAGGGTTGTGGCTGGAGGCACAAACACAGGCCCAGTGTTGACATGTCGTGGTGATGACCTCATATATTTCCTGTCGTAACAGGGTTTGATGCAACATATGTCCTATGAGGGATATGACATCAGTAACTCTCCCGGCTGTCACCATCTACTGACTGCAATCCTCACACTACCTTCTACAGTTGAGAGATAGGTGCTCTCTGGGTAACACAAGGAACACAAGGCACCACACACTGCTCAGTCTTCAGATGACCCTACAGATGGGGATTCCTCATAAACATAGCACTGACATGACAAGTATTAAAGCATGTAGGACAGCCATATCCAGACACACCCTGTTAAACCAATAGTACCCGAACTGCAGTATAGCTGAACTTACAGTCTGTAGTCAGGACAGCCACATCCCCCTCCTGTGTGTTGACCTGCTTCCACAGTGTATGTTGTCAGAGGTAAGTCCCCAACCCATCTGTGATGCTGTTTGCCAAACAACAGATCTAGTTCCTGCTCACAGTGAATGAAAATGCCCAACAACAACATGATTTTCCTAGATATTGGAGTGTGCTTCCATGCAATTGGCAATGGGAATGTTACCACAGCTGTTCCACATGCAATCAGCTAGAAGAGGGCTGTAATCCATGCCGAGGCCATCCGCTGATCATGAGCATCACTGACAATACACATGCCACTGCCTAAGCAAAGCAGGTGTAAGTCTCCACATCCACCAGAGAGAGAGTGAGAGAGGCAGACAGAGGCAAAGATAAGTCAGGGTGGGTTGGGAGAGTAAAAGGTAAGCATGTTTGTGTCACACACCTACCAGTCCAGGATATCGAACCTGTGACTGACCATGTACTGATATCACATTTGTTATCCCTGCACAGTGGATATTGTGATTTATGCTAGGGGCACCATATAAGAAATGTTAAAAACACACTCAGCAATGGATCCAGTTGTTACACACTCAAAACCATCTCCACACAGGATGCAAACGACAAACATTAACACACACCTGTCATATCTGGGATTAGAACCCCTGTCTAACTAGTTAGTTCACTACAGCACTATGCCATTATAGAACGCGCGAAAGAGATTACTGGAGTACTTTTTCCCCAAAGGTTTATTTAATTTTAAGTGACATCAGCAGGACTGCCACAGTGGAATGAATAAATTGTAGTGAGTGTGACTAGCCAAACATGCATTGCTCTCTACACAGGCATAGGAACAGACACAACAGCATCCACAACTCCCATGTGTGAGAATAGAACCCCTATCAGAGTTCTATATCATACTACAGCATTACGCTATTATAGCATGCACCACAAAGATTACTGGAGTATTATTTTCCCAAAGGTATACTTCACAGTGATTGACATCAGCAGGATTGCCAAAGTAGGGCATTTGAATAGTATTGAGTGTGACTAACCTAAATTGCCCTAATTAGTCTGTATGCATTAACCGCTGTGCTGGCCAGAACAAAAATAACCTGCCTTTGCAGGTCATGAACCCAGGACCCTGTATATTATAGTCACAGTAACTAACCACTAAGCCATCACAACAGTACATGGGACTGCGGTTCCACCAAAGTAATCCCACCATAGGCTAATCAAACTGAACATGTGAAAGGAATGTATATACAGTTGTCCATAAAAGACCTCTCCAAAGCCAACTTCATGCTACTCAAGGCAGAAGTGACAATGTTTGTGACACCCATGGAGACAGGAGCTGACAGTTCAACTAATGAATCCTGCACTAAGGCACTGTATGAGCACAGCCACTTGTACATGATTCCTGACATCCCACATAGAACCACAACACTCACTCACCTCCCAAATAATCAAGCCAGTCTGGTGGTCTCCTGCCATTAACAGAGTATACAACAGATGGTAGACACTGTTGAAGAAAAAAGGATAATCCAAGGACGCAAACAACTCCCTTACCAGCCCCAGTAAGACGCTGAGATTCCTCATGGAATCTTCCAAATCTGGTTATGTAGCAGCTAAAATCACCACAGATTCCACAGACAGCCACACAGCATTCTATAGTTATGTCTAAATTCTAACTGCCAATGCTCAGAAGTGCTCTGAGCTGCAACAGAATGGCATTACATAGACTGCTCCCATGGAATGTACCAATATCCTGGCAGATTGATTTAGTGCCACATTCACCCCTCTCACCCCCAAAAGGGCCCATGTCAATACGTAAAGGGTTCCATTGCCCAGTAATCATGGCCACACAGGCAGAAAATGCACTACCCACAGCTAAGAATACAGCATCCATGGGACCATATAACATCCTGGGCTGTGTACTACATGAACTACAAAATTAAATGGCAACTCACCTAACTATCATGTGTAATCATAGCTTCGCATTAGGCCTGGTGCCCACTGAGTGTGCACAGCTGCAGTTATCCCACTCCACAAGGGAGGATCCACCTGTGATACCTGGAACTGCCGTCACATCAGTCTGACAAGCCTGATCTGCATGGCCATGGAATGCATTATCAGGGATGTTTTGAACGCAGACATTGGCAACCCTCAAACACTGGACCCCACATAGATTGAGCTCATGGAGGGCCAGTCTTGTCTCTTGAAACTGATTGACTTCTTTGACTCAGTCTGCATAGCTGCTGAAGAGGGTAAGGCAGTCCATAAAGCCTATGTGGACCTCACCAAGGCCTTCAACACCATCCCCCAGTCTATAAACATAGATTAACATACTAATCTGGCCATGCATCCCTATGCAACTTGATGGCTTGCCACCTGGCTTACTGACAGAACACAAACTGTAGGTGTAACTGACTCCAAATCCATCCCCAGACAAGTGACATGTGGAGTACCTCAGGGTTTAGTCCAGGGACCACTGTTGTTTGGCATCTACATCTCTGAAGTACAGGCCAACAGTATGGGACTCTGGCTAATAAAAGTAACAGATGACTGCAAAATGGAAGTCATTATGAGCCTGACTGTACTGCATGATATGTTATTGATACTAGCCTGACATCATACAGGTGGGATGGAGTACTGTTAACATCTTGTACCCTTGCTGTGTAAGGTCCTGGTTGTGAGATCAGCAACAGTTGGTAGTTTATTGCAGGGCAGATGTGTTTGGCTTGAAGGGAAACCTATTAGTGCATAACATATGTTGTTTATGCCTGCCAACCACATTAATAGTGTATATGGACATATATGTTTCTGCTATGTTCCCACTGTATCTACAGATGTATGTCCATATATACCTATATAGATATAAATATCTGCTTACATATATGTGTGTGTGTGTGTATATATATATATATATATATATATATATATATATATATATATATATATATACACATATCAATATGTTGTATCTGTTTAGACATTAATATATTTTCACACACGCATATATCTACATGTTGGAATACATTCTCTGTACTGTTGAATGACTGGGCTGGATGATATATTTATGAATACAGCATGGCTATGTATAGCTGAGATGGCTTAGAGGTAAATCACTTTGGCTATGGTGTGCATGTTTCTGGATTCGAGCTTAGTAGAGGTTGTTTACTTTGCTGCTAGTCAGAACAAGGGCCGATGGATAGAGTGATTAAGGTACTTTAAAGCTGTTGTACATGGGTTTATGCAGCGGTAAACACTGCTAAGGTCTGGTTACAGTTTCTTAAACTCAGCTGATGAATTGCTTAACCTGTGTAGGCATTGCGTAGCTCTGTGCAGACCTGCTTACAACTGCTTTAAAGTGCCTTAATCACTGTGTATCCAACGGGCCATGTTCTGCCCAGCAACAACAAAATAAACAGTTCTTGCAAGGCTCAAACCAAGGACCCTGCACACTATAGACAAAATAATTTCCCACTAAGCCATGACAGATACAAAGAGATTTGATGTTTGCAGAAACGTATCATCCAGTCCAGTCATGCAACAGTACAGAGAATGTATGCCAACATCTAGATGTATGTGTGTGTACCTATATTAATATCTAAACAGATACAACATATCTAGATGTGCATGTATATATCTAAAACTATATACATATATATCAATATATATGCACATATATACATGCATAAGACTAAATCGACACATATATGTGTCTACACCTATATGTCTACATATACACAGCATGTTACATGTGTACGCAGATATATATCTATGTAGGTGTATATGGACATAGTTTTATATATATATATGGCCATACATCTGTAGAAAGCAATGGCAGATTAACAAATGCACATATGTCCACATACACCATTAATGGGGTTGAGGCCCCCACACTATACATCTTGTATGAATAGGCACCCCCCCCCCACAGCCAAACATGTGGCTGGCCTTGATGTCACATGTATGGGTATGGCTATGCACCCCAGCCTCTCAGCTAATTTACATATGTTATCCCTGTATGGTTGACATTGTGATATATAGTAGGGCCACCATAAAAGAAATAAGCAAAACCCCTGTCGTATTGCCCACAGGTGTCACACACTCACAGCCACCTCTGCACAGGACACACGTTACAAACGTACACACTGTCATGTCTGGGAGTTGAACCCCTACCTAATTAGTTTAATATACTACAACACTACACAGTTACAGCATGTGCCACAGACATTACTGAAGTACTGACTGAACCCACACTGTGAAAGCAGCAAACTCTAAATCCAACTTCAGACCAGTGACAAGTGGAGTACCACAGAGTTCAGTCCTAAGTCCTCTCCTGTTTGGTATCTACTTCTCTGAAGTACAGACTAACACAGAAGGTCTTTGCCTAACAAAGTTCGAAGATGACTGCAAACTAGGAGCCATAATCAAATCTCCTAACGATGTGGACATCCTACAAAAGGTCCTCACTGAGACAGATGCCTGGTGTCAAAGCCATGGCCTCAAGCTCAATGCCAAAAACTGCACTGTCATCCCTTTTGGTAAAAACTCTGTACCCATGAACTACCACATAGGCGGTAGTCTACTTAACACCAAAAGTGTGATAAAAAACCTTGGTACACAGGTGGACAGTAGTCTCTCTTTTGATAATCACATCGCCACAGTAGTCAGGAAATCCTTCTACGTGGCACACCTCATCACAAAAGGTTTCTCATCCAGGAAAAAATAAGTCATTGTTCCCCTCTACTCATCACTCATTAGACCCATTATAGAGTACAACACCCCTTTTGGTATGTACCTAACAAGACATCTACAACAACTGGAAAGGCCACAGAAATACCTCACAAAGAGGACTATCGGCCTCAAACAGATGCCCTATGCAGACCGTCTCAAAATACTCCAGCTTTACTCTATTGCATATCGCCTACTCAGAGGTGATCTCTGCCTAACATACACAGCTATGTCAAACCCAGAGCTGTTGACATGCTCCACATAAAGAAATCCCAATCCCTCTGAGCTACACGCTCTAGGGACCTAAACCTTCTCACCACAATAAACAGAAATTGCTGGAGGGATAGATTCCTATCTCAGAGACTTCCCATACTCTGGAACAAACTACCTATCTATATCAAGCAAAGCTCCTCATTAGCACTCTTCAAGAAAAATCTTGATGATTGGATGGGAGATAGGAAATTCACCTCAGGGATCACTTCTGTGGCTCTGCTTGACAGGGGCACAGGAAAATGTTCTTGGGTGGCAAAAGCCAGGGTACCGTTTGGCTAGGATTATATAGGCTCTAGGGCCAATAGCCTAGTACTTAACTATGAACTTCTTCCCCAAAGGTGCATTTCACATTGAATGACATCAGCAGGATTACCAAAGAAGGCCATTTCAACTGTGCTGTGAGTGACTAGCCTAAAATGAATTGCTCCCTACACAAACAGTGAGACACACACAAAACATCTGCAACTGACATGTGTGGCTATAGAATCCCTGACCGAGGTCTATATCACACTACAGCCTGGAGCAGTTATAGGTCTTACCACAGAGATTACTACAGACCTTTTTCCACAAAGTTGTATTTCACAATGAATGACATCAGCAGGATTGCCAAAGTAGGGCATTCGAAATGTATTGTGAGTGAGTAGCCTATAAAGCATTCCTCCATACACAGACATTTGAACACACACAAAATATCCAGAACTGCCATGGGTGGTGATGGAACCCTACCAAAGTTCTAGATCACACTACAGCTGTACACAGTTACAGGATGCGCTACAAAGATTACTGAGTTATAATCTTCCCAGAGGTGTATTTCTAGGTGGGTGACATCAGCAGCCTTGCCAAAGTTGAGTATATGAATTCTAAGGAGTGGGAGTACCCTAAAAAGCATTGTTCTCTACTCAGTCAAAGATAGATGGAGACACAGATGCACACACACACACACACACACACACACACACACACACACACACACACACACACACACACACACACACACACACACACACACACACACAGTTGCCAAGTCTGGGGTTGAAACATCTACTTAACTACATTATCACACTACAGCAATGCACAGTTACAGGATATGCTACAGAAATTACTGGATTATGAATTTCCCAGAGGTGTATTTCTAGGTGAGTGACATCAGCAGCCTTGCCAAAGTTGAGTATGTGAGTTGTAGGGAGTGTGAGTAGCCTAAAAAGCATTGATCTTTACTCAGTCAGACACACACAAACACAGTTGCCAGGTCAGGGGTTAGAACACCTACCTAACTACTTTGTCACACTACAGCAGTACACTGTCACAGGACGCGCTACAGAGATTACGGGCTGTGATTTTCCCAGATGTGTATTTCTAGGTGAGTGACATCAGCAGACTTGCCAAAGTTGAGTATATGAATTGTACGGAGTGTGAGTAGCCTAAAAGCATTGCTCTCTACTCAGTCAGACACACACAGCTGCCAAGTCTGGGGTTAGAACACCTACCTAAACTACTTTACTATTCTACAGCAGTACGTAGTTACAGGACACGCTATGGAGATTACTGGGCTATAACTTTCCCAGAGATGTATTTCTAGGTGAGTGACTTCAGCAGTCTTGCCAAAGTTGAGTATATGAATTGTACGGAGTGTGAGTAGCCTAAAAAGCATTTCTCTCTCCACAGTCAGACACACACACAAACACACACTCACACAATTGCTAAGTCTGGGGTTAGAACTACTACCTAACTAGTTTATCATTACAGCAGTACACAGTTATGGGACGCACCATGGAGATTACTGAGCTACAGTTCTCTCAAAGATGTATTACACATTGGATGACCTCAGCAGGCTTTCCATAATACTGCTATGGGGAGGGTGGTGTGTGCATGGGCCATAACCCATTCATGTAGGGGTTGACATGCCACATGCGGGCACACATGGGGTCATATGTCACAGGTACGTGTATACAGCTACTAGATGACTACTTCCTTGTACAGTCATATTGCACAGCTGGCACATGCACCACATAGTCTGTCATGCTGACAGATACTGGTAGCTAGCATCTGCAGTGAGTGACATCTGCACCTCAGGTGTTTTGGGCCAATTGGCTGTGTGCTGGGTGGGACAGGCCCGGATGGCTCCTTGTCACAGTCACCCTCTTCCACACATCTATGTCCATCTGCCTTTGGCTTATTATAGTGTGTTCTCCTTATATATGTGTCTGTATTCCTATCCACTGTGGGTGAGAGGCAGGAGTGGTGCATACTGACATGTGTCTGCACTAAGAACTGTGACTGACAGATATGTCTGGTCCACTGGTGTTTGCAGACATGGCCTTCATGTGTTTAAGTATGTGAGCATGCCTAGTATGACCTTTCAGTATGTTGTTGACTGGCATTGCCTTCATTTCTCTAAGTGTGTGAGCATGCCCAGTATGGCCATCTGTATTGCATTTGTGGATCAAGTCCAGGTAGTTTATACTGTGGTGCTGACCTTTGTGTTGTACACCAACATGTAGCATGCTGTGTCTGCAGGGTATCCATTGGTCATTTGGTATTGACTGTTGCTACATTTCTGCATAGCGGGGGGACACCTGACTGTTTCTACATTTATACACAGGAGTGGGGGGGACACACCTGGCTGTTACTATAAGTGTACATAGGATGGGGGGCACACCTGACACTTGTACACATTTGCTAGGACTGTACTGGTATGTCACGTACTCCATTTCAGTCTGTAGTCTTACCTATCGTGCTGGCTAGAGGCATACCAGTGTACTACAGATCTTAGCTTTAATTACCTACATATAGATTCATAGAATATATTAGTTTCTGACTTCCTAGCCTTCACAACTTACATCCAACTGCCTGGCCTGCTGTAGTCTGTCTGTGTAGGCCTGGGGGAGGGGTTACCCATAGAGCTCATTCAGAGGCCATACTACAGCATTTGTTTATGTTTGTCTACACCTGTTCTGCTGGCTGAAACTGTTGTTGGGTATGTGCACCTTCCTGACTGGCATGTGTGGGTCTTATAGACACACATGTCACTCAGCCCATTTCCTGCAGTGGGTTTTCTCACCCTGTAAGGTACTGGCTACTATGGTGAGTATGTGTTACAGATGTCATGGTACCACTACGGGTGTCTACTGTCTGCTGCCATAACATTCGCTCACCCAATTCCCTTGCATGCTCACATCCATGCTATAGCTACAGGTAACAACACATTCTACTCCATTTGGCAATTGGTAGGTGTTGACTGACTTACCTTGAGGGTGTGCCAAAATTGAGGTTGGTGCTGGAGGGCTGCCTATGTCAGATGCACATAGTACACTCCCTATACACGGTTGAGCACAGGTAGTGTCATGTTTGGCATCCCTTTTACTGTCTGTGTGAGTCAGAGAGAGGTGTCATTCTCTGAGTCCCTACTGTGTCAGTGCATATGCTATGCGTTGCCTCTTTGCCATAGCCAGGTCATAATGGGCATGCCTCCTTCTGCCTACTGGGGTAGGCTCAGGTTGTTCACCCTCCTAGTCACTCTGTGCCTGTACCTGCCTTGGCATTGGTGGGGGGCTGTGTGGCCCAGCTCCATGCTGTTCCTGCTGCAGCTGTTTCCACAGGATCATATTGTGTAGCATAGCACATACTATAACAATTTGGGTGCATGTAGCTGGTGAGTACTGCAAGGCTCCACCGGATGTGTCCAGACACCATAACCATGACCTGAGCATCCCAAACACATGCTCAATTATATGTCTGGCCTGTTCGTGTGCCTCATTATGGCGTTGTTGTTCAGGTGTGTGTGCATTTCTGATGAGTGTCATTAGCCACAGCTCCAGTTAGTACACAGCATCCCCCACTAGGTGACTGAGGGGATGTCCACATTAGCAAATCTGTGGTACAGCTGCATCAGATGCCATATGTGTGAATCGTCATAGCTTCCAGGGCAGCCAGCACACACATTCATTATAATGCCCTGGGCATCACATATGACCTGGCAGTAGATGGAGGGGATGCCCCTGCGGTTGATGTAGGCCCTACCCTGCTCATTGGGTGGTGCTTTGATGTGTATGTGCATGCAGTCTATAGCACCCACTACCCCAGACTATTCTGCTATTTGGTGGAAGAGACACATATTGCTGGTCAACACCTCACATGTGTTGAGGAAATATACCTGTTCACTGGCATGTGCTGCCATGGCATCCAGGAACTGGTGGAATACTCTGGATGCTGATGCCTGTGAGATGCCCATGATATCCCAAGTTGGGCTTCGGGAGGTACCTGTGGCTAGTATACCAAGACCTACACCTACCTTGGTATCCACTGGGATGGGTTCCCCTCGGCCATTTTGGTGTGTCAGGTGTGGCCGGCACAGCTCAACAATTTGCTGTAGAAGGACTCTGTCCACCCTATAGCACTCCACTTTCTCCAGCTCATGTAGCCCCTGGTAGGTTACCCTGGGTCTGTACACTCTTCTCCGTCTCCTCACTGTGGGTTGTTCGGCAGCATTCACATCCTTACCACCCTCAGCCTCTTGAACATGTTGTTCTATGTTGCCTGCTGCAGTCCTTTTCATTTTGTAGGTTTGTTTGTTAAAATTTCCCTGCTTGTATACACCGGTGGTGTAGAGTGTGGAAAAAACAGAGGGGAAGGTGTTTGCTTAGTTTATAGTAGTGTTCTGGGCTGGGCTGGTCTGTTGTCTGTGTAATTGGCTGATTCTGATACATTTTACCTGCCAGCTAAGCTAGTTCTCCTTGATTACCTTCCTACTGCTGTTTTCCCTTCCCATTGCCTCCCTGTTTAAGCCTGTGTGCGCGTCACGCAAACGGAGTGCTCAAATGTGCACAGAGCTGCTATTTCCTGGTTTAACTTCCTCTTTCTTCCTGTAAAACCTGGTGTGCGGTGCGCACACCCACTTACACTTTGTAAAGAGTGGAAGGCAGGTTTGGACACACCTCTAGCTTAGTTGTGCTAAGCTAGGAGCAATCCCGTGACACAGGGCTCCAATCCACTTACAGTATGCCTGACACCCCCCCCCCATGATGTCACCTATATCCTAGTCTTGCACCCAGCTATTTATACTCTTACACTCTTGGGACCTGCCTAACACTCTGGGGAAATCTGGGATTCACTATCCTTCCCCTCATTTGCTTAGGATTGCCTGCTAATGCATAGTTACATGTCCCAAACTGAGCCTCCCCCCTTAGCAACCATTACTCACTGGCCAGGTTGTCTTATACCTGCCATTGACTTGCATGGCAGAATACTGCTTTAAGTTAGAATGCTCATTTTAAGTTTATTTTCTTATTTCCCCCCGATCCTTTTTGCGCACCGCTGCCCTATGATTAAACTGCCGGGATCGGAGAAAATAAAATAAATGTTGATTTTTTTTTTTTTTAAACAGTTTACAATGCCAATGGCCTTATACTTAGCCATTGGCATGCTTTCTTAATGTTATGCAGCCTTTATTTGGAGCTGTCATAGCTCCGTTTTGGGATTTGCAGAAATGTACTCGGTTACTAACTGAGTACATTTCTGCAGATTGCACTAGTCTTGCACAAACTATTGCAAGCTTCCTGGATTGCAAAATTACCTCATTTGCATGGATTTCTCCTGCAAATGAGGTGATTTGCATACCAGGGCTTAGTCTGTGCAAGATTAGTGCTGGAGCTCTTGTGCACGCCCCTGCCGGCTGTTCCTGTATCGCACGGCAGACATATTGCCTGCGTGAGCTCCTGCACTCATCTTGCACTCAATGCAATCTTTTGAGAATCTGGGGGCTTGTGTTTTTCTTTAACTCATTAACACCTATGTGGTGTGGAATGTCACTTCTCTAGCAGCCAACACCCATCTTGCATTCCTAAGCATTTTTGAAAAATAAACTTAAAAAACATAAGATAAACAAATGTAAATATTTTGTGAAACATTATAGCTATTAAAACTGTACAAACAGCAATGTTGTCGATAAGTATTGTTTTACAGTGATAATAGTCAGTGCATTTATAGTCTATCCATTAGTACTGTAATATATTATAATGTAGACAAACTCCAAATTTTTTTTTTTTGTTAAATTTTCTCAAACAATTTGTCATATCTTGGAAACTGTACTACCGAAAAATATATTGTTAGAATACTTTTCTTAACTAGACATAGGTTTCACATGAAACAAGAAATTCCTCTGTAAGTGCATGTTTATTAAGACATTTACAGAAATATAAAGACAAAAAGCAAAATCCGACTCCAAAGGACAACAACACAGCCGAACTTAATATTCATCAGATGACTTACAACTCTTTGATATTTAAGAAGCACTCTGTGTTTAGAACTATGTCTGAAGAAGTTTTTAAAGTTTAAAAATGAAAGTGTTTACATCGTATTAAATGTGCTTTGACTATTAAGTTTGGCTGGGTTGTTGTCCTTTAGACTCAGCTTTTGCTTTTTGTCTATATAGTCAGTTTTTATTTTGTGTTTTTTGAATTTGCAGAAATATGAAAACATATGCTTAATTGTATAACTAAGAATATAAATAATGTGGAATGTCTCTAAAGATGTGCAACTTACAGTGCAAATATCAAAGACAGTTTTCTTCCAGAACATTTAAGATTTCACTTCATGTCTTGCAACAATTTGTAAGTCATTTGGTTATTGAATTACATATGAAAATATTTAGGGCCGGATTCACAATGGCTTGCATGGAGTCTAAGAGTAGAGTAAGACTCCATGCAGCCATCATGTCCGACAAGCGATCCAGGAACAGCCTGTAGGGGCATGTAAGAGAGCTCCTAAAACGGCTGTTACACGGACAGGGCTGGGACATGCAAATCACCTCAATTGCAAGCGAAAGGCATGGAAATGAGGTAGATTTGCGATTCAGGAAACCCAAACCAGTCTGAGTAAGAGCAGTGTTATTTGCAGAAATGTATTCAGTTGACAACTGAGTACCGTTCTGCAAATAGCAAAACGGAGCCGTGACAGCTCCAAATAAAGGTTGCATCCAGTGCAGGAAGCATGCCATTGGCCAAATATATGGCCATTGGAAATGTTCCCTGATGCAAAATTAAAATAAAAATATTTTTTTATGCCGATTTCCAATGTTTAAGCGTAGCATAGTACTGCGCAAACGGGCTGCGCTCTAAAACACAGAATACTAAAAATTATAACCCACAAATGTGGATTTTATTGAAATTGTTAATGTACATTGCAAGGGAATGTCAGGCTGAAGACAACATGGCCACCGAGTAGAGGTTGCTAAGGGGGGAAGCTCAGTCTAACACATGTAACCAAGCATTAGTAGGCAATCCTATGTAAATGAGTGTTAGGATAGTGAATCGCTAGTTTACATAGCAAATGAGCACAGTCAGTGGAGTGTAGGAGTAGGATATGGGGAGTAACAGAGTAGAAGATAGGTGACATCACGAGGGGGGTATGTTTGAAAGAAGTAAAGCTCAGTGGAGCAGAGTGGCATGTGTCTGCTGTCAGTTAGACATCATGGAAAGAGGTGTGTCAACAGGTAGGCTAGGGAAAGCCAAGAAATGGAAGGTGTATACTGTGGATAACACCAATGTTTCTTGCTGAGCGTGCATGCGCACGCGTGTGCGCCTGTAAACCCGAGTAAGACAGAGTGCGCGCGTGTAAGGGTGAGTGAGCACGTTTAAGCCAGAGTAAGCATGTATAAAGCTGTTTAAAGAGTTGTAAGCGCGTTTGTGCTGGTGTGCGTGTGTTTTAACCCGAATAAGCAAGTTTTCGTCTGTGTAAGCATGTGTGCGCGCATGTTAGCAGCTGTGCACGTGTTTGCGCTTGTGTGTGTGGCGCTCCCCCCTGAGGATACAGAAAGGAAAAAGGAAGCACAACACATAGTAGGAAGCTACCAGGGAGTACTAGCAGAGCTAGCAGGTGAAAACAATCAGAATCAGGCAATTACACAGGCAGTACACTAACCCAATCCAGCCTAGCACTTAAAACACTGCCAACAACAGTCCATTATGTTTCTCGCAACAGACACTGCAGTAAGCTAATAGAAGTGAAAACTGAAAAAGCTTTACTGAGACAAAGAAATGTTAGGGGCTGCCATTGCTGTTATAAGGTGACATATGCAACATGCTGAGGGTGGTGACAATGGAAATGCTGCTGGACAGCCCACAGTGAGGAGAGGGAGAAGAGTGTACAGGCCCAAGGTAACCTACCAGGGGCTACATGAGCTGGAGATAGTGGAGCGCTATAGAGTGGACAGAAACATCCTGCAGAAAATTGTTGAGCTGTGCAGGCCACGCCTCACACACAGAACCAACAGAGGGGAACCCATCCCAGTGGAAACCAAGGTATGTGTTGGCCTAAGAATATTAGCAACAGGTACCTTCCAGAGACCAACTGGTGATATGATGGGGATATCACAGGCATCAGCATCCAGGGTACTACATCAGTTCCTGGATGCCATGTCAGCACATGTCGGTGATCATGTATATTTCCCGAATTCCCATGAGGTATTGGCCAGCAATATGCGTCTCTTCCAGCAAATAGCAGAATACCCTGAGATAGTGGGTGCAATAGACTGCACGCACATATGCATCAAAGCACCAGCCGGTGAGCGGGGTAGGGTCTACTTCAACCGCAAGGGCTTCCCCTCCATCAACTGACAGGTCATATGTGATGCCCAGGGCATAATACTGAATGTGTGTGCAGGCTGCCCTGGAAGCTACCATGATTCCCATATCTGGCATCTGACATAGCTGTACCAGACATTTGCCAATGGGGACATCCCACATGGTCACCTAGTGGGGGATGCTGGCTATGCACTGGAGCCGTGGCTGATGACACCCATCAGAAATGCACACACACACCTGAAGAGGAATGCCATAATGAGGCACACGCACAAACACGTAATGTAATAGAGCATGTGTTTGGGCTGCTCAAGTCACAGTTCTGGTGCCTGGACACATCTGGTGGACCCATGCAGTACTCACCAACTACATGTACCCAAATTGTCATGGTATGTGCTATGCTACATAATATGACCCTGCGAAAACAGCTGCAGCAAGACCAACATAGGCCTGGGCCAAACAACCCCCAACCATTGCCAAGGCCATCACAGGCAGAGCATGACTCAGAGGAGAAACAACCTGAGCCTGCCCCCATAGGCAGAAGGAGGCATGCCCAGTATGCTTTGGCCTTGGCAAAGAGGCAACGCATAGCACATGCACTGGCTCAGTAGGAACTCTGGAAATGATACCCCTCTCCAACTCGCACATAAAGTAAAAGGGATGCCTAAGTT
This sequence comes from Protopterus annectens, assembly GCF_019279795.1. Lineage (NCBI taxonomy): Eukaryota > Metazoa > Chordata > Ceratodontiformes > Protopteridae > Protopterus > Protopterus annectens. The sequence continues at coordinate 1,710,311,850 of NC_056733.1, forward strand.
GACACTACCTGCTTCCAAACATGTGCAGGGAGTGTAGTATGTGCATCCGACATAGGCAGCCCTGCAGCACCACCTAAGGCATGAATGGCATGTGTTAAGCAATATAAAGCAGTGCTCAACAGCAATTACCACCATGTAGTATATGCAAACAAAATCGCACACACCAACTAGCACAACTGTGGTCAATGTTCAGTAATATTGGGCAATGTCCAGCAATGTTGGTGAATATTGAGCAATGTCAGACAAGCCTGGTCTAAGTAGGGCATAGCTGAACAAAAGCCAACATGCTCATATTTGCTTAACAGGACCTTAAGCAGTCTGGTCTGCTCAGTATGAAAATATAAAGCAGTGATCAGCCTCGAACCCAGGATACTGTGCACTATAGCCAAAGTACTGAACCACTAAACCATGACAGTATTGCAGTGGTCCACCTGTATAATGGAATGTTGATAAGTCTATGCAAAGTATTCCATGGAAACACTGCAGGCACAGCATAATCCTTGTTGAGTTATGACACAAAGGTGAGTCCTGCAGTGAGAACAGAACATGACTTCCAACACACACAGTATAAATGTTAATACTGGTCATGTTCACACACATCAGCAAATGTAGTGGACCTCAGATAGCAACATACTGAAGGTTCACACTTGGCACGCTCACACACGAATAAATGAGACAAATGTCAGGCAACAAAACATGTAATGTCAGAAATGGGCATGCTCACACACTTAGGCTATGTCTGAGTACAGCAGTGGGCCACACATATAGGTTCATAGGTTCATAGGTTCTTACTAGGCTATCTGCCCTAGGGCATTTATAAGCCTAGCCAGAGTGTGTTTGGCTTTTACCACCCATTTTAAATTAATTTTGCTATGCCTTTTTTTGAGGTTAGTATACTGTGCCTCTGTCTAACAGTGACACAGAAGTGACAGCCGGGGTAAACCTACGATCTCCCATCCACTCATCAAGATTCTTCTTGAAGAGAGTCAATGTGGGACTCTGCCTAACCTGGACTGGGATTTTATTCCAGAGTGAAGGGAGCCTCTGGGTTATGAATCTGTCCCTCCAGCATGTCCTATTTATTTCAGTGCTGAGGTTCAGGTCTCTCGAGTGCGTAGCTCGATGGGATTTGGATTTTCTGAGGTGCAGCATGTCCATTAATTCCGGGTTGGACATGGCTTTATACGTCAGGCACAGATCGCCTCTGAGCAGGCGGTATGCCACTGAGTAGAGCTGGAGTTTCTTTAACCGGGCAGCATATGGCATCTGATTGAGCCCTTTGATCCTCTTGGTGAGGTACTTTTGGGGTCTTTCCAGTTGCTGCAGGTGTCTGGTAAGGTACATCCCAAAAGAGCATTGTACTCAATTATGGGCCTGATGAGGGATGAGTAAAGAGGCACAATGACCTCCCCTGATCTAGATGTGAATCCCTTCATGATTAGGTGGGCTATATAAAATGTTTTTCTAACCACTTTGGCCACGTGGTTGTCAAATGAGAGATTGCTATCAACTTGGGTCCCCAGGTCCCTAATGACTTCTTCTGTACTTAATGGATTACCACCTATGTGGTAATTTGTGGGCACTTTGTTTTTGCCAAAGGGGATGACTATACACTTTTTGGGGTTTAGCTTGAGGCCATGGCTCTGGCACCAGTTGTCTGTTTCTATGAGGCCATTTTGGAGGATGCTTGTGTCGGCTGGAGAGTTGATTATGGCACCCTGTTTGCAGTCATCTGTGAACTTGGTCAGCCACAGTCCTTCCGTGTTGGCCTGTACCGCCGAAAAATATATACCGAACAAGAGAGGTCCCAGGACTGAGCCTTGTGGGACGCCACTTGTAACTGGTTTGGAGTCTGACATGGCTCCAGCAATTCTAACCATGTGGGTTCTGTCCTTGAGCCAGTTTGCAACCCATCTAGTGACATAGGGGTTTATATTTAGGCTGGTGAGCTTATCTATAATGTCCGAGTGGGGTATCGTATTGAAGGCTTTTGCGAGGTCCAGGTAGGCTGTGTGGACCACCTTCCCCTCGTCAATGGCCTTGGTGACTGTTTCAAAGAAATTGACCAGGTTTAAGAGGCAGGATCTGCCCTTAACAAAGCCAAACTGGGTAGGATCCAGTGTCTGTAGGTCCCCAATATCTTTATTTATGAGGTCCACGATGATCCTTTCCATAGCTTTGCAGACCAAGCTAGTCAGGCTTATGGGGCGATAGTTTCCAGGATCCGTCGAGGCACCACCTTTGTGGAGAGGGACCACTGTTGCTGTACGCCACTCTTTGGGTACATATCCTGTAGTAAGGCTAAGATTGAACAGTAGTTTAATGTTTGGGTTTAGCTCTTCTTGGAGTTCATGTAGGACGCAGCCCGGGACACCATCTGGTCCCATTGATGCTGTGTTTTTTGCTTTGGAGAGGGCGGCTCTTACCTGAGCATCTGAGATGTTAGGGGGGCAGCACTCTGTTGGGATAGATATTTGCCCTTTTGGTGGGGAGGGGAGGAGAAGTTTGCACTGAACCTGTCAGCTAGGATGTTGGCAATGTCTGTGGGCTCGGTGTATTTTTTGTCATTTTGGTCTAATTCTGAGCATATCTGGGAATTCCCACCCAGGTTCCTAACATAACTAAAGAAAGCCTTGTGATTATCCTTAGTGTCCTGTGCAATTTTTCTCTCGAAGCTGGCCTTAGACGATTTTATGAGTGCCTGTAGTTTTTTGCTAATACTGATCAGAGATGCCTTCCCTTTTTGGGATTTTGCATTATCATGTAGTAGCTTCCTCCTTCTATTGTATAGTTTGTTTATGGCTGGGGTCCACCAGATAGGACGTCTGCCTTTGGAGGATTGGGTCTTGGTTTTATTTGGGATTGCATGATCCATGCATTCCTGAAGGTGTTCATAGAATGCGTTTATAAAGGATTCTGTGGTCTGGGCCGTATTTTCCACAGGCCCGGGGGCTTTGAAGGATTTTGCCTCGGTTTTGAGGCATGTGAAATTTGCTTTAGAGAAGTTTTTCACTATGGTTTTCTGGGCAGGGAGTGGGGTCAGGATGTGAATATCCAGTGAGATTAGTTTATGGTCTGATCTTACCAGTGAGGGATACACTTCTGGTCTGAAGCATAGTGTCCCCATGTTGGTGATGATCAGGTCCAGTATGTTTTCCCCTCTTGTGGGAGTGGTAACAAGTTGTTCCATAGCATTTGAGTTTCTAAATTCTAGGAACCTTTGGGCTAGGGTGTTGGAGCTAGAGTAATGCTCCCAGTCTATGTTTGGGTAGTTGAAGTCGCCCAATATAATGGTGTTTGGAGAGACCTTCATATTTTCCAGTATTCTCAGGAAGGCCGAGTGGGGTTCCTGTGTTTGGGAGGGTGGTCTGTAGCAGGCTATAAACTGGAAGGCAGTTTTACCCACAGTTAGCTGCACATGGATAGTCTCTGATGCTTCGTGCTGTGCCACCAACCTGGAGGTGTGGGTATCTTTGATGAATATCGATACTCCCCCTCCTTTTGTGGTTTGGTCCAAGTTTTGGGGCCGAAAAGCATGGTATGAGGTATAACCTGGTAGTGCTGGGGTGCTCTTGGGAGCCTTGAACCAGGTTTCTGTTACTGCACAGATATCGATGTTCTCCATGCTAAGGAGAGTTTGAAAAGTGCATCTTGAGGTTTAGACTTCTGGCATTGAGTAGCATTACTCTTAGTTTCTTATCCCTTGTGATACCTATGGAGGTGGGTTTGTCTTTTGAGCCTTGCCTAAAAAGGCACTATGGGGTAGCAAGAGCCTTTGCCAATATCCAAAGCCCAGGGTGACAGGTGCAAGCCGTCCCTAGCAAGCATCGTGGCTTGTCGAGCATGTCATCCCAGGCTGACAGGCATTGATCCCTTTGAATGACACCAACACTTAAGCCAATTGTTGAAATTGATCATCTTGTCTTCATATTGTGGCATCATTCTTGGTGAGGGTAAGATGCTACTCAAGGTCAGGGTCATACCGGCCTGGGCTACATGCTCAGAGAGCTCCTCTATGTCTCTTTTCATGTAGTCCAGGCAGGTACATCTCAGGTCATTCACACCAGCATGGACAATGACTGAGTCATATTTGTACTTGCCTTGGAGTGACCTGAGTGCTTGTGTTATGTGACGGATCCTAGCGCCCGACAGGCAGCTCACCGTGACCTTCTCCTTGTTCAGCCTGTTGAGCGGGACGTCAGTGTGCCTGACGATAGAGTCACCTATTACAAGTGTATCAGGTGTGTTGTTTAGCCTTAAGGGCTGTGACTGTTCGGCACACTGGCTTTGTGAGCTATGTGTTGCATGTGTTTTGTTTTGGGGTAGCGGTTGCTTGGGTGTCTGCTTTGGAGGTCTCTGCTGCTTAGGCAGATTTTTATTTAGAGCCTCGAGTATGTTTTTGTGTGTTTATGTGTTTGGTTTGTTGTTGTGGTAGGTCTATGTGAGACTGGAATTGTAGTGAGTGTGGTTTCCTTCTCCTCCTGACTGGTTACACCAGTACTGAGTTGAGAGAGCTTAGCCTCCAGTTTGGCTATATGGTTGCATCTCTCACATGTGTTGGAATTTGTTGGGAGGAGGAGAGGGTTGTCTCTGTACATGAGGCAGTTGTAACATTGCCTCAAGATTCCCAGATTCACCAGCTGGACCGGAGAGGAGATTGACAACTGACCTTTGGACATGCTAGAATAGTATTGGGAATTCCTTTATAATTGAAATAAAGGGCCAATGGGGAACAAGGTACTCAAGGGAGTTTGTGAGGGTGTAGTGCTTTTAATTTTTAGAGCTGACTTATATAATTGCTTTAGTGAGCAAGTGCCAGGTAACTTAAATGCAATGTGTTACAGGTAACTTAAATGCAAAAATGACAAACAGTAACTTTCTTTCAAGTGAAACAAGGAAATAAGTACAGTAAGCAATGCAGATATCACTAGGGATCCACAGAAGTGCTAAAAGGCCGCATTTTAGGTGGAATTAGCATTTCAGGGAAATAAACAAACAACAAGCATACAAATAAAGCTAGATTCAGCAGGCCTGGATCTAGTCTATGCTACAGCAAACAAGGTGTACCAATTTCAGTAAGAAGCAGTTCAAATATGCAGGCACTATAAGCTTTAACCAGAAATTCCCAGCTCAAAAGGACAGAGTCCAGCCTCTCCTCCCACAAGAGTGCAGAACACGAACCCTCTTAATGTAAAATAACTGGCCTCAAGCCCAAGTGCTTAAACCAGAATTAATACACTTTTAGAATAACAGACACTGAGCCCTCAATCAGCATTTCCCAACTTAGAAGGATGTAAGCTACCTGTTCTGCCACTACAGTGCAGACCACAAACCTTATTAATGTAAAACTGGTCTGAAGCCCAGGTGCCTAAACTAAAAGGCTTAGAATGAGTTACACCAAGCAGTAATAAATACAATTGAGTACCTTTAAGATGACACAAAAGCAAAATAAAGTAGGAAAAATCACAAATACAGTAAAAGCAGATAATTTTTTTTTTTTTTTTTTTTTGGAAAGAGAGAAAGGAGTAGCAGAAACTAAGCTGATTGGCCTTCTCAAATGCTCTCCCTGTACTGGGTAGAATGAAGTAATAACACTAGACTGGGAGGAGGGTCCCAGATCAAATTTACACTAGGGGCGGGCAACTGCAAAGCCACCAACTATAAAAGCACTATACCAAGAGGGAGGGAGGGAGGGAGGGAGGGTAGGAGGGTGGGGAAACAAACTGCAAAAATGTTACTCCACAAACACTAGGCTCAAATACAAGCCTGAATATGGAAATGCTACAAATATCCCCACTACTTAGAACAAACTGCAGAAATGTTACTCACAGCTGAAAAGCAGCAGTGAGCCTTTAAATGAAAGTTTTAAACAGCTAAAGGAGCCACTAGAAAAAAGAGTTTAACTGCAACAAGTTATCATAAACAAACAACCCAACAGATGCTTAATAAGAGTGGACCATTTCCAGTTAATACCTCACACACAGTGAAACTAGCTAGAAAAAATACACAGTACACAAAGTGCTATAAACAACAAAGAAATAAAGAACAAAACAAACAACAAACAGGATACTTGATGTTATATATTATAGCTCAGAGTTTGCTGAGTGTCCTTCCTTCGATTAGCTCACTGTAAAATGGCTGAACAATCACAACTGAGCTTCTTAGGTAACAGAAAGTTGAAACTTGAGACAGTTTTTAAGAAAGAAATCTCAAAAGAACCAATGAGGTGCTTAGTCTAAGCTGTAGTCCAGGAGACCTCAGTCAGCCAATGACCTCAAACAATTCTCTCTCACTGAAATGCCTGATGGCTTTGGCTAAAACAAGATGTCCCTGAATTATGTGCTCAGACACATAGCCTCCGCAAACACTAGGCCCAAATACAAGCCTGAATATGGAAATGCTACAAATATCCCCACTACTTAGAACAAACTGCAGAAATGTTACTCACAGCTGAAAAGCAGCAGTGAGCCTTTAAATGAAAGTTTTAAACAGCTAAAGGAGCCACTAGAAAAAAGAGTTTAACTGCAACAAGTTATCATAAACAAACAACCCAACAGATGCTTAATAAGAGTGGACAATTTCCAGTTAATACCTCACACACAGTGAAACTAGCTAGAAAAAATACACAGTACACAATGTGCTATAAACAAAAAAAGAAATAAAGAACAAAATAAACAAAAAACAGGATACTTAATGTTATATATTATAGCTGCGAGTTTGCTGAGTGTCCTTCCTTCGATTAGCTCACTGTAAAATGGCTGAACACTCACAACTGAGCTTCTTAGGTAACAGAAAGTTGAAACCTGAGACAGCTTTTAAGAAAGAAATCTCAAAAGAACCAATGAGGTGCTTAGTCTAAGCTGTAGTCCAGGAGACCTCAGTCAGCCAATGACCTCAAACAATTCTCTCTCACTGAAATGCCTGATGGCTTTGGCTAAATCAAGATGTCCCGAATTATGTGCTCAGACACACAGCCTCCACAAACACTAGGCTCAAATACAAGCCTGAATATGGAAATGCTACAAATATCCCCACTACTTAGAACAAACTACAGAAATGTTACTCACAGCTGAAAAGCAGCAGTGAGCCTTTAAATGAAAGTTTTAAACAGCTTAAGGAGCCACTAGAAAAAGAGTTTAACTGCAACAAGTTATCATAAACAAACAACCCAACAGATGCTTAATAAGAGTGGACAATTTCCAGTTAATACCTCACACACAGTGAAACTAGCTAGAAAAAATACACAGTACACAAAGTGCTATAAACAACAAAGAAATAAAGAACAAAATAAACATAAAACAGGATACTTGATGTTATATATTATAGCTCAGAGTTTGCTGAGTGTCCTTCCTTCGATTAGCTCACTGTAAAATGGCTGAACAATCACAACTGAGCTTCTTAGGTAACAGAAAGTTGAAACCTGAGACAGTTTTTAAGAAAGAAATCTCAAAAGAACCAATGAGGTGCTTAGTCTAAGCTGTAGTCCAGGAGACCTCAGTCAGCCAATGACCTCAAACAATTCTCTCTCACTGAAATGCCTGATGGCTTTGGCTAAAACAAGATGTCCCTGAATTATGTGCTCAGACACATAGCCTCCACAAACACTAGGCCCAAATACAAGCCTGAATATGGAAATGCTACAAATATCCCCACTACTTAGAACAAACTGCAGAAATGTTACTCACAGCTGAAAAGCAGCAGTGAGCCTTTAAATGAAAGTTTTAAACAGCTAAAGGAGCCACTAGAAAAAGAGTTTAACTGCAACAAGTTATCATAAACAAACAACCCAACAGATGCTTAATAAGAGTGGACAATTTCCAGTTAATACCTCACACACAGTGAAACTAGCTAGAAAAAATACACAGTACACAAAGTGCTATAAACAACAAAGAAATAAAGAACAAAATAAACAAAAAACAGGATACTTAATGTTATATATTATAGCTCCGAGTTTGCTGAGTGTCCTTCCTTCGATTAGCTCACTGTAAAATGGCTGAACACTCACAACTGAGCTGTTGCATATGTTAACCCAGGAACCTGTCACTATACAGCAATCCGTCCTGTGAACACAGTTATATGACAACAGACACATCTATAATATAGTGGAACCCTGACATAATCAAATATGTTCTGCAGATACTGAAGTTCTTCATGGAAACTGGTAAATCAAAGATAATAAAGACCTGCAAACAGTATCAGCAATAAACATTGTGTATCATGAACATAAGCATAGGTTCAGAGGTTAATACTAGGCTATCTGCCCTAGGGCATGTACAAACCTAGCCTGAGTGTGTTTGGCATTCGCAACCCTGTCACATTACTACACTGTGTGTGTGAATAGTAGGTCACACAAGATAGCCCATGTACGTTTATGCTAGTGTGCCTCTGTCTAGCAGGGACACAGAGGATATCCCAGGGGTAAATATACAATCACCCATACAGTCATCAAGATGTCTCCAGTAGGTGGTCAGTGGGTGGCTCTGCCTATGTGAAACTGGGATGACATTCTGTAGTGAGTGGAGCCTCTGGGATAAGAATCTGTCCCTCCACAATGTCCTATTAATATATGTGCTGAGGTATACATCCCTGCAGTGTGTAACTCCAAGGGAGTTGGATATCCTGAGGTGGAGCATGTCCAGTAATACTGGTTTGGGTATAGCTGTAAACAACAGGCACACATCATATCTAAGTAGGTGGTAAGCGAATGAGTAGAGCTGGAGTTACTGCATCTGAACTATGCAGGGCATCTGTGTGAGTCCCTAGATCTGCTTGGTGAGGACAGTCTGTGGCCAGTACAATTGCTGCAGGTGTCAGGTAAGGTACACCCCAAATGTGGCATTGTAACCAAGCATGGATGTGATGAGTATATGGGCACAATGACCTCACTCGATCTAGATGTGAAACCATATGGGATAAGGTGGCACACATAGCAGGTGTGTCCAACCACTTTGGCAATGTGAATGTTAAAGGCGACAGTACGAACAACTGATGTCCCCAAACCCCTAACAACTCCGACCATATGTAATGGAGTACTACCTATGTGGTAATGTGTGGGCATGTTGTTACTCCCAAAGGGGATGACTATGCAACTAATGGCATTTAGCTGTAGGCCATGGCTCAGGCACCAGTCATCCATCTCTGTGAGACCCTGATTGAGTATGCATGTGGCAGCTGGAGAGTTGATAATGGCACCCAGTTTTCAGTCAAGTGCAAACATGTTCAGCCATATTCCCCCTGTGATAGTCTGTACGTAAGACAAATATATACTGAACAAGAGAGATCCCAGGACCAAGTTGTGCGTGATGCCATGTGTAACTGGTGTATAGTCAGACATGGCACCTGCAATCCTGACCATGTGGGTGCTATCCCTGATCTAGGTATCAATCCATTGTGTGAGATATGTGTCCAAATTGATGCTGGTGAGCTTATGCATAATGACCCAGTGGGTTATTGTGTTGAATGGTTTTGCAAGGTTCAGGTAGGCTGTGTGGATAGCCGTCCCTATGTCGCTGGACCTGTTAGCCATTTAAAGAATACCTACAGGTTCAAGAGGCAAGATCTGCCCACAACAATGCTGAAATGAGTAAGACACAGTGTCTGTAGGTTCCCGATGTCTACGTGTAGGAGTCCTATGACAATATGCTCCATAGCTTTGCAGAACAGGCCACATAGGCTTATAGGGCAATATTATCTGTGGTCCATTGTGGCACCAACTCTGTGGAGCAAGACCACTGTCGCAGTATGCCATTCCTTGGGTACATATCCTGCGGTAACTCCGATATTGAACAGCGATGTAATGTGAGGGTTGCGTTTGTCATGATGCTCATGTAAGATGCAGGCTGGGACACCATCTGGTCACATTGATACTGTGATGTACACTGTGGGGAGGGCAGCACTCACCTGTTACTGTGTGATGTCAGGGAGGTTATACCCTGTTGGGATGGATAGTTGCTCCTTAGGGGGGATGGGTGGGAGACATCTGCACTGAACCTGTTTGCCACGATGTAGGCAATGCCAGTGGGTTCAGGGTAGGTTTAGCCAGTATGCAGTAACTCACAGCATATCAGTGAGTATCCACCCAGGTTCCTGACATAACTGAAGAAGGCCGTGTGATGGTCCTACATGTCAGGTGCAATTGTCTAGTAGAAGCGACCCTTAGAAAAGTCCATGAGTGATTGTAGCTGTCTGCTAGTACAGATCACATATGCCTTCCCTGTCTGGGATTGTGCTCTATCATGTAGTAGCATCCTCTTGATGTTGTACAGCTTATTAATGGCTGGGGTCTACCAGACAGGTCCCCTGCCATTGTAGTAGTGGGTCTTGTTGTTATTTGGGAGAGCACAATCCATGCAGTCCACTAGGTGTCCATAGAATGTGTATGTAAAGGATGCAGCAGTGTGAGCCGTATATGCCACTGTCTCAGGATCTCTGAAGGATACCACCTTGCTTCGGTGAAGTGAGATGTTGGCTCATGAGAAGTTCACTAAGATTACCCAGGATGGGTGTGTGGAGGGTATATGTATGTATGTCCTGTGAGATACATGTATGTTCTGACCTTACCAATGAGGGGTATATCGCTGTTGTGGAACATAGACTCCCCATGTTGGTGATGAGCAGGTCCAATATGTATTCCCCCTTGTGGCTGTGCTGACTGGTTGTGCCAAAGCATACGAGTCCACAAACTGTAGTGACTGTTGGGTGAGGTTGTCGGGGCTTGAGTAGTATCCCCAGTCAATATGTGTGTATATGAAGTCACACAATATAATGGTGGCTGTGGAGACCTGCATATTCTCCATAGTTCCCACAAAAGCCGAGTGTGGTTCCTGAGTTTGGGAGTGTGTTCTGTAGCAGGCAACAAACTGAAAGGCAGTATTGCACAATGGTAGTTGTCTATGTATGGTCTGTGATGCATTGTGCAGTGCTACTAACCTGGAGGTGTGTGTATCTGTGATGTATATGGATACTCCCCCTAGTTATGTTGTCTGATCCAGGTCTTGCTGTCAGACAGCATGGTATGAAACATAACCTGGTAGTGCTGGTGTGCATAAGCGAGCCTGAACCAGGTGTATGTCAGTGCACAGATATTGCTCTCCTCCATACTGAAGAGAGTCTTGAGTGGCCATAATATGAGGTTAACACAACTGTTGTTGAGCAGCATTACCCTTAGTTTCATTTAACCTGTAATGTCTATGGAGGTGGGTTTGTCTGTTGAGCCCTGCGTAAAAAAGGCACTCTGGTGGTAGCAAGAGCCTTAGCCAGCATACCAAAGTCCAAGGGTGACTGGTGCAAGCTGTCCATAGTGAAGCTACGTGGCATGTTGAGCATGTCACCATATGCTGACAGACACTGTATCCCCTATGAATGAAACAAATTTGTTAGCCAACTGTTAAATGTGATATGTGTGTCCGTATACTGTGACATCATAATTGGTGGGTGTAAGATGCTAGACAAGGTCAGGGTCATACTGGCCTGGGCTACATGATCAGAGTGTACCTCCATGTATCATGTCATGTGGTCCAGGGAGTAACGTCTGAGGTGACACACACCAGCATGGACAATGATGGTGCCTGTCTTGTACTTGCTTTGGAGTGACCTGACTGCCTGTGTTATGTTGCAGATCCTGGCACCCAACAGACAGCCCATAGTGACTATTCCCTTGTCAGGGGGTGAGTGGTACGTCAGTGTGTTTGAACATAAGTGTCACCTATTACAAGTGTATTAGGTGTGTTGTTTAGCCCGAAGGGCAGTGACTGTGTGGCACACTGACATTGTGAACTTAGTGATATGTGGGTATTAAAGTGGGTATGTCTGCTTTGGAGGCCTCTGCTGCTTAGGTAGAGTACATTTACAGCATCCGAGTATGTCAATGTGTGCTAATGTGGTTTGAGTGCTGTTGCTAGTGGATATGTGAGACTGATATGTGGTGTGTGTGGTTACCTTCACCACCTGATACACTGTGCCAGTCATGGGTTGAGAGACATCAGCTCCCTGTATGAATATATAGGTGCATCTCACACATATATATGAGTTTGTCGGGAGGAGGAGAGGGTTGTCTGTGTACATGAGGCAGATGTGACATTGTGTCAATATCACAATATCCACCAGCTGGACTGAAGAGTACACACAAAACCGACCCCTGGACATACCAGGATATTATCATGACATACTCTGTAACCTGATCACAAAGGATCAGTAGGGTGTTAAGCATGTAAAAGAGTATAACAGGGATTAGTGCTCATGTTCGTTAGTGTGTTGTAAAGAGGAGCTGAGAAGGAGTCCAGACTGAATCATGGCACCTCCTTCAGCTATGTCAGAAATATCAATGTACACACATATATGTCCTGAGTCAGGGCCAACTGTACCTGAGTGTCAATGCCAACATCATGACAGACAGGCCCATATGTACCTACCCATCCCCCACTGACAATAGTCCACATCATCATACCAGGAGATATCACATGTAGAATGGATAAGCAGCTACCCCCACTGCCAAAAGCATGGCAGCAGGTGGAATACATTGATTCCCAATATGTGTCATGCACAAACTACAGAACAAACAGATCATGCACCTGAACAGTTAGCTGAGCCGCACCCCCTACACAGGATGTGGTACCGTCTAATGTGTCACAGCTACATATGGCACTCCCCACAAGTGTTGGTGCACAACACACCATGGGAAGTCAAGTCCAGTATGCCTATGAGGTCTGATCTGCAAGGTCATGGAGTCCATCATGGTTGCAGTCATAAGCAGAGCTATTGGAAGCTGACACACACACAACCCTACCAACTGTGGTATGTTCATATGTGGATCATGGTTCCCAAACATGCTAGACTGTTTGCAAAGCAGCCACCCAGGACATACATCAATGAACACATCTACACATGTGTCACATAGACTTTGAATAGCCCTTTATTAACATCCCAGACACATGTAGTATCCACAAAACCAAGAAGCTGTGCATAAATATGTGTTGACATATGACGGAATGTCAATGTGCCCACAGATAGATCACACAAGGTAAGGATACTGAGGTCATGTTCAAGCTGTTGACACCTGCTGACCCACATGGACCATTCCTGGAATGGCATAAAACAAAGTGTACACACATCACCATGTCCAGTCTGACAATGTCACCATCCTATAAATACAGCAGGAGAAGGAAAACCAGCTAGTAAAGCAAATAGCGTGCTGTGTTCATGCATTTTTTCTCTAGTATCATAACATCATTAGGTAGGGGTTTGAATCCTGCAAACTGTGTGTGTGCAATTGTCTTTGAAAGGACTGTCCTTTTTGGAGACTGTGAAAACACACTAAAAGAGGTACATTCCTCTTTGGAAAGTCTGATGATGTCACCATCCTACAAATACAGCAGGGGAAGGGAAACCAGCCAGTGAAGCAAATAGTGCACTGTGTTAAAGCGTCACTCTCTAGTATCATAACATAGTTAGGTAGGGGTTTGAATCCTGCAAACAGTGAGTGTGTGTGTGGGGGTGTGTGTATATGTGCAGTTGTCTTTGAAAACAGTGCCCTTTTTGGAGACTGGGAAAACACACTAGAAGATGTACATTCCTCTTTGGAAAGACTGATGATGTCACCATCCTAGAAATACAGCAGGAGAAGAGAAACCACCCAGTAAAACAAATAGCGCGCTGTGCTAATGCGTCTCTCTCTAGTATCGTAACATAAGTAGGTAGGGGTTTGAATCCTGCAAGCGCTGACTGTGTGTGTGTCACTGTTGGTCAACATGGTGTGGATTTTGCTTTTACTATGGTATGACATAGTCTGATGACAACAGTAAGTGCATTGCAGACATCAGGAATCTGCATGGCAAATATATATGTGTACATGTCCCCTCAATCAGTACATAGGTGTGAAGCCTGCATACTACATGAATACAATTGTTTCCATGGACAGGTTGTGCCGCTGCTACTCAGATCGTAGGTCACATATGTATGTATTTGACATGGCCATCCACTGTCGTGTTCTGTGACCAAGATCATATGTGGCACACACACCCATGACAGTTTCTTAAGAGTAGTGTGAGTGAGGGTATATGGCTGGGGTATATGTCAGACATGGTCATACACAACAAAGTCTGCCAAGAATGGACAGTCTTTATAGGTGTACGACTGCCTTGTGGATATGCATTCAGGCCTCTAATGTCTGTGATACACCTTGGGACTCCACAATAACCTTGGATATGTGGATACGAAGGGATGCATGACATAACATGGGTCTGTATGTACACAATAGTACCTGACATACATGTTGAGGGCTACCACCGGTGTGGTACTGACGGGATAGTATGTATAGTACATGAGGATGACTATGCTATAGTCGGCTTACTGCTATACAGCCTGTATCACACAACAGGTATCTGTCTGTATGATACCCTTGTGTAGGATATGTGTCCCATCCAGGGAATGCATTGTAGGCCATTCCATGCATTCCCAGATTTGGATGGACACATCCCTAGTATGTCTGCATGTACCTAAGGGGGCTATATGACACACAGGTGTGGTCATAGTAATGGGTGGTGGTCATCACCACTGGTTAGTGTTATAGTGTAGCACCGGAAGGATCCAATTGATACTGGGTTCCCTACTACTGTGTGTCATTTGTCAGGACATCATCCAATGATTGCTTGTAGTCATGCTGTTGAGGTTGTGTATACTACCAGACTGCAAATCCTTGACTGATATTAACGGTATCACCCGCAGCGTAGTGTCAACCCATGTCATACACACGTCTACCCATGTTAGTACATAACTGTAGTAGAATGCATACTGGCCATTGAAAGATGCAATGGGATGTTAATGTGTACGACAGGGTATGCCACATGTCCCATGTGTCCACTATGCACATACATCCAGACAGTGTGCACCCACCATGTTCACAGATGTACACTCGCTAATCTGTACTGCACACATCACACACATACTGTCCACTCACTAACACATGCTGGCAACACATCACACATCAGCGAAGTGGCACATGAGTGGATAATACATACTCAGACCTAACAGTGGTGTAAACAATGCTACATTGACAAACAGAGCTTTGATGCATAATGTCTGCTCAGATATACCTACAAGGATGTAGTTAGACTTCCTTGTTGACAACTCGTTGTTATTGCTACACTGCTATAGTGTCACCCAGTGCATCAGCACCATATTAGCCTGTCCCTCCATCAATAATGCAGATGACAGGAGGCGGCACAGGTATCATCATATGCACAGGGCGTTTTGTTGTTTGCCAGAGCCTGACATTGACCCATTCAATCGACATGTCTGTATGTGTGTGTGTGTGTGTGTGTGTGTGTGTGTGTGTGTGTGTGTGTGTGTGTGTGTGTGTGTGTGGGACAACAGTACAGCATGGGCCAATGTTGATGTAATGTGTGCATGTGTATGTGTGAGCCCTAGTTGTTTGCTTAATGTGTGTGTGTCTGCATGCACACAGCTCCACCATGTGGCTGCCATGTACGGTGGTTTGTGGGACAGCCACAGACTGTACCTGCTTGGCTGTACAGATCACTGTCTCCAGCCACAGACATAGTACCTGTGCCTGGCATGGGTGCTACGGACGGTATCGGGTACCAATCCTGACTGAGTACTGTCATCAGAGGCAGAGGTATGACGACTGGACCCATGTCCCTGCTGGAACTGGCCAGAGCCATGTGCACGTGGTCTACTGGGACTGACAATGGACTGGCCAGCCCCAGCATTGCTGGGGCTGGTACTGCCACTACAGGAGCAGCTGTGAGCTGTGGGCCATCCGCGACCACTGCCAGCTGTTGCTGGCATGTGTCCATGTCAACGTTGCAACCATCCCGCACGGTCCTGGCTTGAGGAAGACATGTTCTGGAGGGCATCTATTGTCTCCCCCCAACGTCTATCAATGACCTCGGTGTATGTCCGGATGGCATTGGCAAGGTCACGGATGCTGTCATTGATAGCGGTGTTATGTGCTCTCTGCGCCCTAAGTCCCTGCCTGGTGCACCGTTCCATACATGCCTGAGCCTGCATTAAAGCCCGGAACATAGCGGTCATCGTAAGACCTGTGAGGGCATGCCTGCCAGGGGCAATACATCCAGTGGTGCTCCTCCAAAAACCCTTGGACCTCCACCTGTGTGGTACCATTACGGGTCTATGGCTATGGCTGCTGTGAGGGGATACATGTGCCATGGGTACCACACTCTCCTGGTCAATGCCAACTGTATGCTGTCCCTCCCCTATGGCCATTGGTGGTGAGGGATGTAATGGCAGTATGAGTGTGTGCATAGATGGGGTTGAACGCTATGTACTGTCGATTGGTGGACCAACGACAGACCCTGTCAAATCTCCCTGTGCCAAAATACATGTTTCATCATCACCACTATCCATGGCAGTGGCTTCAGGTCACCTGCTGCTTTTGCCTAGCCCTACCTCAGCACCTGTGAGAGGAAGACAGGAAACACACGTTATGGTCTGCACATGCACACATGCACACATGCACACATGAACACATGCACACATGCACACATGCACACATGCACACATGAACACATGCACAAATGAACACATGCACACATGCACACATGAACACATGCACACATGCACACATGCACACATGCACACAGGAACACAGGAACACATGCACACTCCTCACTACAGCAGATACACACACACACAACACACATCCAAATCATACTCAACACTGGTTGAAGGTGACTGACAGTATCACAAGGCAAATAATCACATACACGTGTCAGCATGCAGAATAAGTGTTGCTCAAGTCCATGCAGTGTGAGTGTAGACAGCCATAGTTGATGACAGTGTACACGGCTGTGGTGCATGTGTGTACATGTTCAGTGTTTGCCTACACCCTGGAACACAATGTGTACAAGGACATGACATTTCTGTGCAAGTATTATAAGATCTGCAATGTCCTGTGCACCATCACACACAAGTATACATACTATGGCTGCGTGTGTTATCTGTATGTCACATGGAGTCCCATGTCTGATTGCAGTGTCTGTGTCTGTAGGAGATAATTGTGGACACAGGTGTAGCACATGCATGCTATGTACACACACGGGATGGGTGGTGCATGTATACATGATGGGATACCAATCCTGGACATGGCCATTGTAACAGTATGGGGTGTAGTACCATTAGCCATCATCATCTTGCATCATGTGGTCACTCAAGGCCACTAAAGTGTGCTAGACCACTGCCTAGCAAGCTGTACCTGAACCACAGTGCTGTGGCTAAGTTCACAATTACACAGCCACGTTGCACAAGGGTGTGTGAGGTGTCCAATAGGGAGCATTGCCTAACATGACTGTGTTATGTATTGAGGAGTGTTGCACAGCCCCATGCTAGGCCCCTACCCCTCAGGTATGGTATGTGTGGTGTGTGGATGACATGTGGGATACTGAAGTGTGACCTGGCAGTGGGTGTCCGGTTACACTATGTGTAGCATGTTGAGGTGTACTGCGTATGACAAACGTGTTATGTTGTGTACATGTGTGTCAACTATGCCTATCCAATGTGCAGTACAGTGTTGCCACATTTGTGTCTGATGCTCTGTGCATTGCATGTGAATGAGGCAGCTACTGACATTACTGAGATGTTTCACGTCTCACAGCAAACATGCACAGCATGCATTATGCGTAGGTGTGTTATGTGTACATGGCCTACACCTCACCAATGACATGCACAGTTCAATACCAAGTTTAAAGTGTTAACACACTCACCAGCATGTAAAGTCTGTCCTGCTGTCACACCAAAGGGACCTGCAAGAATATGACACAGTTTGTCAGTGGCCACACCTGTGGCATTGCTACTGTGACTGTGCTAAACTACAGTAGAACAACAGGCATAGGTGTACAGATACTATTCAAATTATCAGTATTGCACGCAATAGGCAGCACAACTGCTAAACACAGTACACATCTCACACATGCATAATCTGACAATACAGGTAACAGTAGTCTACAGCTAGGGCATGTTACCTGCACGCTCCATGTCACTATGCTGGGTGGCGTCAGCCTCCATGACGACACATGTGTGATTTTGTTGTTGCTGTAGGCCAGGAGCCACCACACTTAGCAGCAGTTCCTCCACTCTGGTGAGGGGGGGGATGTATGGCCACCCCACCACCTGTGGCAAGCTGTTGTCTGTGGATATCAGATGCATGCCGCCGGACATGTCTGATTAAATCACTGCAGTGATAGCATACCTGCTCATATGTCCGGTTATGCATGCCTATGTCATTTACCCGACGAACAAGTTCTTGCCACAGTGCAGTATGCTCCTGCTGGTTCTGGCTGGCCCTTGAAAACAGCAGGGTATAGTGCTGTACCAGGCTGTGGTGGATTTCCTGTT